>NC_083464.1:31072870-31090370 GCF_030014155.1 Tachysurus vachellii
ACCGGATGTCTGCCACACGATTGGCTGATTAGTTCACTGTTAGTTCCCAGGTCTTCCTAATAAAGCGGATAATACAATTGAAGCAGTTTCCACAGATGTTTCCAGATAACCTAAGGTATGAGGGGAGATATTTCTCCTGTTATAGTATAGTCGTGTCTGTGTGTAAATAGTCGAGTTAACGTAGTCATAGTGACGGTCGTCCTGCTTCGTTTTTTAGAGCTAGCAGTCACAAAAACAGAGTCTTGTGGTTACATCGACGTGCTCCGTGACCTCAGCGTGCTTTTCAGCATATAAACACAAGCATGTTACTCAGACGTAGCTTTAACCGTATTACCAGTAACAGTGAGCCTCCAGGTTCTAGAAGCATGTAGATACGTGTGAGTAAGTATTGATCTGTCATTAGGCTACAGTGGCAGAAGACCACATCGGGTTCAGCGCTCAAATTTGAACAGATGAGGAAGTCCGGCTGCATGGAAAGCGATATCAAGTGAGCGTAGACAAAAACTAACCTGGATCCTTAAGGTGTTGGGGTTCAGGTTACCTACATAGGCAGAGAATATTCCATACAAGCAAGAATGTAGACAAAAGCATGTAGATGAACGATGGGTTTCAGATCTCCGTCTCTTTGCAGAAGCGGTTATTCAAGTTCAGACTGTCAGTCAATTCAGGATGAATCAGAGGCATTAGTGTAGTATTTATAAAACTTTTCCCTGTTTGTAATTTTCCATCCTGTGAAAAAGAGCTGATGTACTCAAATAACAGGAAAATCACTATGTTAAATCTCAGTCGGTCATCAGAGGAAACGTCTACAAAGGTTTTCCACTTCATGGGTTTTCTATATTCTAGACTTTAACAGATTTGTGTGTGTGTGTGTGTGAAGTTAAAATAAAGGTTGAAGTAATGCATTCGCAGGACATTTCTGTTATTCCGCTCTCCTTTTTTTTTTTTTTCTTTTTCCTTCTCTTTTCTTTTTTTTTCTTTCAATTCACCTTTTACATGCAGACGTTGTGTTCTGAGAGAGAATCTACGAAGGAGGGGCAAAAGTCGCAGGACGTGTTGCACTTGTTATTCTTTATCCTGGAAGAAAAATATTCCAAATCGAAATTTCACGCTATCGTGTGGGCGACTATAGACAGTTATAGAAGTTCAGGCCGAATTGAACTCTGTTTGTTTTTTTTCCCCTACAGACTTTGATAAATTGGTGTCCATTACTCAGTTTTAAAGCACTAGAGAGCTAACGGGTGTCCGTGTGCAGAGCTCTTGTGGAGACTAATGCTTTGAAATTGTGTGTGTGTGTGCGTGCGTGCGTGTGTGTGTGCGTGTGTGTGTGCAGGGATGGCCGAGGCACATCAGGCTGTAGCGTTCCAGTTCACTATAACTGCAGAAGGTATTGACCTGCAGCTTTCTCACGAGGCCCTGAGACAGGTTTATCTCTCCGGACTTCGCTCATGGAAGAAGCGCACAGTGCGTTTAAAGGTAACTCCTCCAACCCTGAGCACAGGTCTTTGTTTTTTCAATATTTATTTATTGATTTTATTTAAAATGGACACAAGTCTACATTTTTCCATTCGTTCTGCTAAGACACAGAAAAGAAAAAATGCTTTTCTATGTTTAAAGAAATCGACGCTGCAAAACGACCCGTCTCAAAAAAAAAAAAAAAAAAAAAAAAAAAGAAATCCCTGAAATTAGGTGTTAGGAAATTTTTCTAAAATCCCTTTTTCAGATTTAAGATATTTTTATTTTAGTTATTTAAAGATTTTCACTTAGAAATGAAATAATTATCATCACCTGAGATCTTTTACATTTTAAAGTGGAAAGTTTCCCTGATGTATGCATGATGTCATGGGTAAGAATTCAGGTTAGTAGTAGTAGTAGTATTATTATTATTATTATTATTATTATTATTATTATTATTATTATTATTATTACTGTTTAATGTCTTTAGATCATTATATTACCAAATGCCTTTTTAGTTCAACAAACAGCAAGATATCTTTTGTTCCTATTTCAACCTAAACTACAACAGGAGCAAAACATCTTACACGCACACACACACACACACACACACACACACACACACACACACACACTTCAAGTTGTGTAAATTGTCTTACAGAATGTGACTAAGCATCTGTATACATCCTTTCACATAATTCTCTCACTCTGTCCGTCTCTCTCCCCCTCCCTCTCTCTCTCCTCCCCCTCTCCTCTTCCTCCCTCTCTCTCTCTGTCTCTTTCTGTCTCTCTCTCTCTCTCTGTCTCTCCCTCTCTCTCTGTCTCTTTCTGCCCCTCTCTCTCTCTCTCCCTCTCTCTCTCTCTCTCTCTCTCTCTCTCTCGGTGCAGAATAATGTGATTACAGGTGTGTATCCTGCGAGCTTGTCCTCCTGGCTCTTTGTGGTCATAGCGATCCTGGCCACCATGTACACACGCTCGGACCCGTCCATGGGCCTCATCGCTAAGATCCAGGAGCACCTGCCAGTCAGGTAACCAGCTGTCTGTCTCTCCCCCTCTCTGTCTGTCTGTCTCACTGTCTCCGTTTTTTTATTCCAAGACTATGAGTCAAGGCCGAATCCACACAATATCCAGTTGCTCCTGCTGTGAATGACAAGGGACCCAGGAAAAAATTAAATATGTTTAACGATGATGTCATACTTTTTTTATAGAAATTTAGCAAATTGTTACATAATTGTTTTTTTTGTAAACATCAACAAAATAAGTAATTAAACAATTAATTTATTATTCAATAATTCGTTATTATTTTTTAACTTCAGATCTCTGAATCCTTGTTTTAATCCCACTGTAATAGTTTAGATGAATATAATGCGGTATATTATAATTCTCTCTCTCTCTCTCTCTGTGTCTCTCTTTGTTTCGTCGTCTCTCCGCAGCGGTTCTCTGAGTCCTCAGGGTCGGACGGTGGTCTCTGCCTTGGTGTTCAGCACACTGCTGTGGCTATCCCTCATCTTCACCATGAAGCTGTGCCTGAAGCAGCTGCTCTCGTACCACCGCTGGATGTTCGAGCAGCACGGCAACGTTTCAACCACCACCAAGATCTGGGTGGTCCGTACCAGACTAGTTTTTAAACTCTTTACAGTTCTGCTGTTTGTTTGGTTAGAGAACCGGTCAGAACACTTAAAGGTGGGGTCTCCGTTGTTTGAGAAATGCTTCAGAAAACTGAGTCGGGACAAAAGACTAAACAAAAAAACAAAAGAAACGTGTAGCCAATGAGCAGAAAGGGGCGTGTCTTGTCAATATGCAGCGGAAAGAGTGTTCAGTGCGCATGTGTGACATTAGCAGAAAGCGGTTTTAACATTGACATGGAGGATAAAAACAAAGAAAGAAAGAGAAGAAAGACTTACGATAAGGTAAGAAGTAGGACGTGTTAATATAGGATCAGCTTTCCAGCGCTGGAGAGAACTGAAGGAGCAGGAAGTTGGTCACATATTCACAGATTGGAGTTTCCTGAGTCAATAACTCCTGAGCTAAACACTGTTACTACACAAATAACACCTCTTTTCTATCGTAGTAATGTAGAGACGCAGCTACAACCGTGTTTTGTGTAGTAACAGTGTTTAGCTCAGGAGTTATTGACTCGGGAAACTCCAATCTGTGAATATGTGACCAACTTTACTTAAGACGCCGAGGCACTTTTTTCCTTCTCGATAGGTGAGTAACGTTGGTTTTGTTTTGTTACACAGAACTAATATATGTCTTTGTCCTTTACATGATTATGTTTGTGTGTCATTTTTGCTTGTTTGTTTATCTACAATCGTATTGTTCTTCACTTCAGCGATGATAAAGACACATTTCTTTCCATTAGTTGCCTGGGTTACGTATGTATGTGTGGGCGGAGCTGTCGATACAGGGGTGGGACCTATTTGGGTTAGGGGCGTGTTTGTTGTGGTGATTTTATGTGTCAACATTGGCTTTCAAACAATGGAGACCCCACCTTTAATCGCCTTGTAAACTGATGTCCAGTGACCATGACATCGATCACAACGATTTACGCCGTGTAACATTCATTTATTTGTTTTGCATGTTTAAGATGCTGGTGAGGATCTTCTCTGGCCGTCAGCCGCTGCTGTACAGCTATCAAGGTTCTCTGCCTAACCTACCAGTACCTGCTGTCAAAGACACCATCCAAAGGGTGAGTCTGTCCTTCATCATCACCAACAACACTAAATGAGCACGAGTTAAAAATCTCTCTCTCTTATTTATTTATTTATTTATTTATTTATTTATCTATCCTTTCCGCAGTACATGGAGTCAGTGCGTCCCCTGATGACCGACTCGGAGTTCAAGAGAATGGCGACTCTAGCGAGAGATTTTGAGCTCAGTCTCGGAAATCGCCTCCAGTGGTACCTCAAGCTCAAGGCCTTGTGGGCCTCCAACTACGTGAGTTCTCTGATACTACGTACTTCTCCAAAGAAACCTACAAGAAGAAAGGAGATGTTTAGAAATGTTTGTGTGTGTGTGTCACAGGTGAGCGACTGGTGGGAGGAGTACATCTACCTCAGAGGCCGCGGCCCCATCATGGTGAACAGCAACTACTATGGCATGGTGTGTATCTGTCTCTCTCTCACACACACACACACACACGTCTGTATATAGTTGCTTAGCAATTAAAACTATATCACATAAGTGCAAAGAACAGTGCTTATTGGTCCAAGTCAGTGTGAATGTATAAATAGAGGAGTTGTAATAGATCCTAGTTATTGTTAAGGTCAGATCATTGAATCGATTAATGAACTTTGTTGTTGTTGTTCTCCGTTTAGGACTTTATGTTTGTGACCCCAACTCCGATCCAGGCTGCCAGAGCAGGGAACACACTGCACGCTCTACTCCTGTACCGTAGGAAGCTAAACAAAGAGGAACTCAAACCTGTGAGTCCACCTGAACACTGCACCTCTCTTTTACAAAGAAAACGTGTGCGCACCGTGGCGTATGTTGTATTATACTGTTGTTTTTTTTTTTTGTTTTTGTTTTCTTTCTCTCTCTCTCTCTCTCTCTCTCTCTCTCTTTCTGTCTGTCTCTCTCTCTCTCTCTTTTTGTCTGTCTGTCTGTCTCTCTCTCTGTTTCTGTCTGTGTGTGTCTCTCTCTCTCTCTCTCTCTCTCACGCTCTCTCTCACACTCTCTTTCTCTCTCTCTCTCTCTCTCTCTCTCTCTCTCTCTAACAGAGCCGTATACCTGGCACTTTCATTCCTCTATGTGCAGCTCAGTGTGAGAGGCTTTTCAACACCACACGGACCCCAGGAGTGGAAACGGGTAACATGCGTGT
Organism: Tachysurus vachellii; assembly: GCF_030014155.1. Taxonomy (NCBI): domain Eukaryota; kingdom Metazoa; phylum Chordata; class Actinopteri; order Siluriformes; family Bagridae; genus Tachysurus; species Tachysurus vachellii. The sequence continues at coordinate 31,078,149 of NC_083464.1, forward strand.
ACACACACACACACACACACACACACACACACATGCACAATAAAGCTATCACGAAATATAGACAGACAGAGAGAGAGAGAGTTCACCATCCCCATATGCAGAGTTGTGTGTCTGTGTGTCTCGTCTGACCATCTGATTCGTGTACCTTCTCTGCTGAGCCTTGACAGCCTCTTGTCTTTCACTGTTCACTTGTTTCACTTCTGTTGATTTTATACTTTATTGCATGCGTTGTTTTTCTCTCCATCGTCATCCTTTCATCTTCCCTTTGGACATTTTTTCCCCTTTTATCTTGCATTCTCTCCTTCATTTCTCCCTCTCTCTGATCAGTGCTTGTTGAAGGCCACTATTCCTTGCTGCTCCTATCAGTATGAGCGGATGTTTGACACTTGTCGCATACCGGCAGTTGTGACAGGTACACACACGCACACACACACACACACACACACACACACACTACATACAATCTGTAGTTACTAACTGGATAAAGATATATGGAATAAAACACAGAACAGACTAGGAGTACTTTATACTCCTCACCCTCTCAGTCACTTTGTGTGTAATTGCTGTGTTGATTGGCAGGCTGGCGTCGGATTAACACGCGCTCTGCTTGGAAAAATATGAGCTTTACTCTCATCCTCTCCGCCTGCACGGTTCTCTCTTTTTTTTTTTCTTTTTCTTTTTTTTTCTCCCCATTATCCCTCCTGCCAAATAAAGTGCATTCTGTCACATTACTGAGAAACCGTCCACCGTAAAGACGTTTCTCTGTCGGAACGATCTATTTCGATTGGCACCTGAGACTCTGTCCTTCCTGTCCAAATCTTTACGGTCATTTGACGCAAAATGTGTTTGACTCGTTAAATAACACGCATATCTGTAGTGTAGTCGGAGTACACGGCAGGCTGCGTCGTAAATGACGAGCATGACGAGCTGAAACGTTCTCTTGTTCTCTGGCTGTAGACACGGTGGTGCACTGGAACGACAGCGAGCACGTGGCCGTGTACCACAGGGGGCGCTATTTCCGTCTGTGGCTCTATCAGGCGGGCAGGATGCTGAGGCCCCGTGAGATCGAACAGCAGATCCAACGTATCCTGGATGATAAGTCTGCGCCAGCGCCAGGCGAGGAGAAACTGGCAGCATTAACTGCAGGGGACAGGTAAAAACACACACACACACACACACACCTCCTTCAATCACTGAGACTAATATTAACACTTGTCTTTAAATCCATTTCCTAGGATTCCATGGGCTGAGTCCAGGAAGAAGTTCTTCAGCTCTGGCATCAACAAGAGATCTCTGGACTGCATTGAGAAAGCTGCGTTTTTCGTCACTCTGGAAGACGAGGAGCAAGGCATGATGGGAGACGACCCCGACGCGAGCATGGACCGTTACGCCAAGTCTCTCCTTCACGGAAAATGTTACGACAGGCGAGTAACTCAGGAGCGTCGCGTTAGGCTGGAATTGATGGCGAATTGCTGAAATTATGAAAAATAAAACAAAAAATTGAGATTTGAAAAAATAAAAATTATTATTAATAAAAAACATTGAGAAATAAAAAAATTCTCCTTGAGAGGAATTAAATTATTTCTGTAATTTGACTGTTGTTTAGCTTTTATGATTCATTTTTTTTTTATTTGTCAGTCTCATCTGCAGCACTGTGTGTGTCCCTCAGGTGGTTTGATAAGTCCTTCACCGTCGTGGTGTATAAAAACGGGAAGAACGGCCTGAACGCCGAGCACTCCTGGGCAGACGCTCCCATCGTCTCCCACATGTGGGAGGTGAGATTTAGGAAACAAACAAATACCAGTTTAAATGGAGGCTTAAATGGAGAAAACTCACTCACTCTCTTTCTCTCTGTCTCCATGTCTCTCTCTCTCACTCACTCACTCACTCTGTCTCTCTCTGTATGTCTCTCACTCACTCACTCTCTCTTTCTTTCTGTCTGTCTCTCTCTATATATATATATATGTCTCTCTCTCTCTGTCTGTCTGTATGTCTCTCACTCACTCACTCACACTCTCTCTCTCTCTCTGTCTCTCTCTCTCTCTCTCTCTCTCTCTCTCTCTCTCTCTCTCTCTCTCTCTCTCTCTCTGTATGTCTCTCTCTCTCTCTCTCTCTCTCTCTCTCTCTCTCTGTATGTCTCTCTCTCTCTCTCTCTCTCTCTCTCTCTCTCTCTCTCTCTCTCTCTCTCTCTCTCTCTCTCTCTCTCTCTCTGTCTCTCAGTATGTCCTAACCATGGACAGTTTTCAGTTGGGTTATAATCAAGAAGGACATTGCAAAGGTGACGGTAATCTGTCTCTGCCCCACCCAGTGCGGTTGTCCTGGAACATCCCTTCAGAGGTAGACCTTTACCCCATCTTCAAACCACATTCTGTTCTTTTGACTTCCCTGGTCTTTCAATCCCTCTCTCTTTTTCTCTTAGTGTCAGGATCGTGTCCTCCAGTCTCTCTCGGTAGCGCAGGCGCTGGCCGAGGACGTCAACTTTCACGTTTTCGCCTTCCGGGATTTTGGCAAAGGCAGCATTAAAAAGATCCGCATGAGCCCCGACGCCTTTATTCAGTTAGCGCTGCAGCTAGCCTACTACAGGGTGAGTGTTTATATATAAATACATGTCCCATCATGCCCTGCTACAGCGCTACACCCGGTTTGTTAACACATTGATTAATGTTCTCTCTCTCTCTCCGATGCTCAGGACAGAGGGATGTTCTGTCTGACGTACGAGGCGTCGATGACGCGCCTGTTCCGTGAGGGCCGAACTGAAACGGTGCGCTCGTGTTCCGCTGAGAGCTGCGCCTTTGTCAAAGCGTTCCAGAACGGAGAGGTGAAACTCACACGCAGTTTTTAGCCTTCTGTCTCTCACATCTCATCATTCTATTTTATTACCTCAAAGTTGTAGAGTCGGAGAAAACAAACAGGGTTCTAGTGTGTTTATTATTCTTTACTCTTGTGTTCATTTGTCTGTCTTTCTCTGTTATGTTTCTCTCTGCCTCTCTCTCTCTCTCTCTGTTTGTTTCTCTCTCTCTCTGTCTCTGTCTCTCTCTCTCTCTCTGTCTCTCTCCCTCTGCCTCTCTCTCTTTCTCTCTGTTTGTTTCTCTTTGTTTCTCTCTCTCTCTCTCCCTCTCTCTCTCTCTCTCTCTCTCTCTCTCTCATATTCTCTGTTCGTCATGATTCTCTCTCTCTCTCTCTCTCTCATATTCTCTGTTCGTCATGATTCTCTCTCTTTGTCTCTCTCTCTCTCTCTCTCTCTCTCTCTCTCTCATATTCTCTGTTCGTCATGATTCTCTCTCTTTGTCTCTCTCTCTCTCTCTCTCTGTCTCATATTCTCTGTTCGTCATGATTCTCTCTCTTTGTCTCTCTCTCTCTCTCTCTCTCTCTCTCTCTCTCTCTCATATTCTCTGTTCGTCATGATTCTCTCTCTTTGTCTCTCTCTCTCTCTCATATTCTCTGTTCGTCATGATTCTCCCTCTCTCTCTCTCTCTCTCTCTCTCTCTCTCTCTCATATTCTCTGTTCATCATGATTCTCTCTCTTTGTCTCTCTCTCTCTCTCTCTCTCTCTCATATTCTCTGTTCGTCATGATTCTCTTTGTCTCAAAGTTGAAGTATTAAAGGAATAAATCTGCCTTTTCCTGTGCAGGCAGTGGACCAGTGCAGGCGTTTGTTTCGCGCAGCGTCTGAGAAGCATCAGATGCTTTACCGACTGGCCATGACAGGAGCTGGAATAGACCGACACCTCTTCTGCCTCTACGTCGTCTCAAAATACCTGGGTGTGGAGTCGCCCTTCCTGAAAGAGGTGTGTGTGTGTGAGAGAGAAGGAATCTGGGAATTTCTGTGCATCTGTGAACAGAATTAAATCTCAAACCTGTGTGTGTTGGGGTCAGGTGTTGTCCGAGCCGTGGCGTCTCTCCACCAGTCAGACTCCGTTCCAGCAGGTGGAGCTGTTTGACCTCGTGAATCATCCCGACTACATCACCTGTGGTGGAGGATTTGGACCTGTAAGTTTTATCGTGAACATCACGACTAGAGATTGGGTGTCATTTCAGTGTGAAAGTGAAAGTCGTGCTATGTGACAGAGCTGGGAACTCTGACCCAGTCCTATGGAAGAATCAGTAAAGAATCTTTAATCTGAGACGTCTGAATGTTAAAATTCCAGGTTGCCGACGATGGATACGGCGTGTCCTACAGCATCATTGGAGAGAAGATCATCAGCTTCCACGTCTCCAGCAAACGCTCGTGTGCTCAAACCGTGAGTTTTTCTCCACCAAGTGATTCTTTTTTTTTTTTTTTTTTTTTTTTTTTTTTTAAAAAGTCAGACAGTGGGGGGGGAAATAATTTTCCTTCTTTTTTTTCATCTTATTAGGACTGCCACAGGTTCGGGATGCAGATCAGGACGGCGCTGTTGGATCTTTTGCAGCTGATGACGGACGATAAGAAAGAAGAACCACAAAGCGAGCAGAACCACGCCATAAAGAAAGACCAGTAGAGGGCAGAGGGATTCATTCAGTACAGAAGAATTAGTCTGTGTGTTTTCCCCCATTGAATATATGCGTGTGTATGTGTGTGTGGTAGAATGGTGCAAGGGACCAGAGGCAGGATAAAATTACAGATGCATTATCACGTGATGATGATGATGATGATGATGAGGTGAGCCGGTTCCGTCTTAAATGCCTTAAGTGTTCAGCAGGTAGGGATTTAACAGCTACATCTAGGGTCAAATTCAGTAAGCTCCTGCATCCCAATTCACTTCCACTCAGTATCGTTTTTTTTTTTTTTCTTAAGCAAAAACAACCTATTTGAAGCAGCGTCATAAAAAAAAAAAAATAAATAAGAAGGGCATTGTAGCTTAGAGAGACGGTAGCTATCGGATTAAATACTAGCTTTTTTGCGAGGGAATGAAACCCTAGTATACAGATACAGTATGCATCCTGTTGTACTGCTACCTTTTTTATGCTTCATTTCATTATTCATTTCAACTTTACATTTATTTGTTTAAAAAAAGTGTCATCTGCCTCTTTTTATTTATTTATTTCCTTTTTTTTTAAGCTTTCAGTGTATAAAACCATGTTGCTCAAATGTGCAGTTATGTAAGAGTTAGATGTCCGTGAGGTCCAGCTAATATTAAAGCAGCCCAACTCAAATCGAACCTACATCGTTACACTTAAAGGAGCGCCAGTGCAGTATTGCCAGCGGGCACGTGACCAAGACGAGGAAGACTTCAGAATACCTAAAAGGAACTTTTTGTTTGTTTTGTTTTTCAGGTCATGAACAATTCAAACCTCACTTGCACACTGGAATGTACAATTCTACGTATATTTAAATCTTGAAACGGATTTTATACTTCGGGTTCAACGTTAACACGGTGCAATCACGAATGAACTGGTGTTTAGGATACAGTCGTTTTTAGATGTCGGACCTCGCGTTCGGATTCGATGAGCACGTCACTCCGAACCATTTTTACTTGAATTCTGTTGTCTTTTTATTTTGTTGGTGGTGGTGGTGGGTTTTGTTTTGTTTTCTTCCCCCCCACACACACTTACTTAACGTTTTATTTGCTGATGATGACAGGGCCACATGATTCAGTGTGAAGTTCAGAACAAAAATCGTGCAGCTGTTGGAGTCTTTTTATAGACAAATGCATGACATAATGCTTAGTAACGCATGAGTGATGGCTAATAATCGTAAAAGACTCCCGGAAAGATCACGCCTGAAGGGAACGCAGTCGCGCAGTCCGAACTGTTCGGATGTCTCAGTGACGGTGTGATTATTATTATTATTTTTTTTTTTATTACTATAATTTTTTTTTTTCTCTTCCTCAATGGCTTGAATGAAGATTTCCAGGAAGGATCAAAGCTCAGATTGAGGGTCATGAATCTGTGGGGGGTTTTAAACCCATGCACCACTTTTGATTGCCAGTGAAACTTTATAATAGTGTGGATTTATTATTATTATTATTATTACTACTACTACTATAACTACACTATTTTGTTTCACTCAACACTTTTACCATTTTTCATCTTATAACATTTAATAACCACTGAGTTCTTGTTGTTGTTGTGTGTGTTGATTATTCAATGATGTCCAAGCTAACACCTGAAACAATATGGTTATTCGTAATGTATCTAGCTCGCTCACAGACAGTCTGTAATTAGAACAAGCTCCCCTAAACACCCCACCCCACCCCCAAGCACTTATTGCCCCTTTTCTCGGGCCGGTAGTTTGCGTCCCGTCTTTATTTCGTCTCTTCTCGCTTTCATCTTTTCTGCAGTAGGGTGCAAGTCTTTCTCGCTTTTTTGGCCTGACTATAGCAAGTGTCTGTATTTTATACGTCCTCGTTGGGGGAAAAAAAAAGTGAAAGACATGAAATCTTTTTTTTTTAATAAAAAGAGATTGAAGCACACACACGGTTGTCTGTCGTATTTGTTTTAGAAAGGGAAAAGAACTAAGGAACAAAACAGACGTCTGACGTCGTATCGTACTCGATCCACCAGGTGCCGCCTTTGGATGACAGACACGATCTGGACTCCGCAGACGAGGTGAACATTGTCAAAATGACTGAATCTGGTCAATCGACTTGTGATATTGCTCGTGTGCCGGATACGAACGGTTTCGCTGACGCGGATTTATTGCAACACGTCGTGAAACCGGTATGATACAGCGTGTAAATAGCGGTAGCTGGCTAAGTAAGACTAGCAGGATATTCAAAGTCGCTGGTGATTTAAAAACTGACCAATACTACAAGTATATGGAGAATCTGTTTGGACATCGAACTTGTATCTTCCAACACGATGATTACATTTACAGCATTTAGCAGACTCTCTTATCCAGAGTGACTTACGTTTTTTATTTCAGTTTTATACACCTGAGCAATTGAGGGTTAAGGGCCTTGCTCAGGGGCCCTGCAGTGGAAACTTGTTGGACCTGGGATTCGAACCAATGAACTTCCGATCAGTAGTCGAACACATAAAAGAGATGGGGGACTCAAGTCATATGACTTGACTCGAGTCAGACTTAAGTCGCATATTTGAGACGTTTGACAGATATTAAAAAAAGACTCGACTTGACTTTAACTTGACATTCATGACTTGAGACTTGACTCGGACTTGAGTTAAATGACTCCGAGATGGGGGACTCGACTTGACTCGAGTCAGACTTAAGTCGCAAATTTGAGACTTGAGATTTGCTTGACAAATATTAAAAAAAGACTCGACTTGACTTTGACTTGACATTCATGACTTCAGACTTACTTGTGACTTGCACATGTGACTTCCTCACACCTCCGCTGCATAACATTATGCTTCCACCACCGTGTTTCACAGTAGGAATATCGATCGGGATTGTTGTAATAAAATATGATTTGAGTTCCAGCTGTAACTGCTGTCAGGACCACTGTTGAAGAAAAAGAATCGACACTTTCTCAGCCATCAGAATTCAACACCATACATAATAATCGTTACAAATAAATCTTTACGTTTGGTGACATTTTCTGTAAGGAGGCATTTTTACAGTCACGTAAAAGATTAAATTTTGGGATTAAATATCCATTAAATATTGGGATTTTTATTATGAAATGTCTACATGTCAATTTCCGATCTCGTTTTAATTTGTACCACACAGGATCTCAATAAGATTTAGATCTGGGCTTTGACTTGGTCACTCCAGAATTCTCTGTTTTGCAGCGAGTCCTTTGTGGATTTACTGGGATGTTTTTTTTCAAGGTCCAGTTCCACTTCAGCTTAATATTTTTTTGACAGACTGTCTCACATGTTCCTCAAGCATCTTCTGATACAATGTAGAATTCATAATGGATTCATAATGATGATGAGCAAAGCATCCACAAGCCATAACACGTCCACCTCCATGTTTCACAGTAGGTATGAGGTTCATTTGCTGAAACATTCTGTTATGGTGTCCAAATAATTCAGTTTTAGACTCATCTGTCCAAAGCACATTATTCCAGAAGTCTTGTCCTTTGTCTCTGTTCTTGTCCGCATGTTGTGTGATGTCTTAGACAGCAAAGGTTTTCTCCTTCACACCTCCCATGATAATTAAACTTGTTCAGTCTCTTTCTGATTATAGATTCATGCACTTTGACATCAACTATATATCATACCTGCAAACTAGTCGCTTTTCGGCGAAATTCGCCGTTTTTAAAATATGTCATTTGTGTGAATCGTGTAGATCCGAAGAGTTTTTAGTGGGGGTGCTTCTTTCAGCTGCGTCCGAAACCACTTACTTCCATCCAATAATTAGGTGAAGTAGTGCTTAGGCGGCGGTTTTGGACACAGCGTAGTAAACCATCTATCAAGCTGATGCCTCGTGTCTCTACTTCTAATGACTTTTTATGGCGGATGGCAAACCAACTTTTGGTGCATTCACCGCCACCAACTGGACTGGAGTGTGAAGCACTAGTAAGCAGATGACGCCTCACGTCTCAATCGTCCTCGCGTCTTTTGACCAATCAGCATTCAGAAGCAAGATAAGGCAATCACCTATTTCATCCCTCACTTCAAGCCGCAGAGGACAAACAAAAAGCAATAAAGAGACACATTGATAAACAACGAAAACGGGCACTTGAAAGGCCAAAAAACAAAAGAAATAGCAATATTTGTGTTCATCAATTTATTAAGGTTCCAAGGCACTTTTACAGAGAAAAATTCATTCATTCACTCATTCATCTTCTACCGCTTATCCGAACTACCTCGGGTCACGGGGAGCCTGTGCCTATCTCAGGCGTCATCGGGCATCAAGGCAGGATACACCCTGGACGGAGTGCCAACCCATCGCAGGGCACACACACACACACTCTCATTCACTCACACAATCACACACTACGGACAATTTTCCAGAGATGCCAATCAACCTACCATGCATGTCTTTGGACCGGGGGAGGAAACCGGAGTACCCGGAGGAAACCCCCGAGGCACGGGGAGAACATGCAAACTCCACACACACAAGGTGGAGGCGGGAATCGAACCCCGACCCTGGAGGTGTGAGGCGAACGTTCTAACCACTAAGCCACCATGCCCCCCCCCCCCCCTAAGCACTAATAAAAGTGCTTTTTTCACTTGAAGCAAATGTTGTCTTTTCCCTTTATGGTCTTGTCAGAGTGCTTCATTTTAAGTTCTCAATTTTTCTTCCACCTCTTGTGAGTTTGCAGGTATGATATATGATATTTTAGGGTTTTTGGAGACATCTTTAAGCGTCTTGTGGCCTGCTCTTGAGGTGAATTCGCTCGGACGTCCTGACCTGACCATGTTGGCAGCTGTTTTAAATCTTCTCCACTTGTAAATGATTTTCCAGACAGTGGAATGGCTGGATACAAATTCTTCTGAGATCTTTTTATATCCCTTAAAAGACTCCTAAACATCAACAGTCTTCTTTCTGAAGGCCTCAGTGAGCTCTTTGCATCTCACCATGGTGATTCCTGTCACTTTATCAATTAAGAGCAAACCAAAATAAAAATCTGAGGTTTAAATAAGACAAATCTTCTTCAGAATGCTCTGTATTAATGATCTAATAATTAACACCCGCCGTGATACACCTGTAGGTCATTTTATCCATTTTAAGTACAAATAAACATGGGCGTGTCTTTACTTTTGCTCACAAGAAATTAGATTTTCTTACATTACATTTTACAGATCATTAAAAAAAAAAAGACATTTCTTTGGTTTTATTTGTTTAGTTTAATTACTTGAATCTTCCAATATTGTTAAAATGAAAATAAAATGCACATATGATTAACTATTTAAAAAAAAAATCCCAGGCTTTCTTCTGGTGTCCTAATGTTTCTACATGACTGTGTGTAACATTTATGGGTGGAGTTTCCAGTATAGCGCTTCGTAACTGGATGTTTTCTACTATGATGGGACGGTATGTTAGTAGAAAATAATCTAGTTTTAACGACTGTAAGACGTGTCCCGCTTTCAAAGAACTCTATACACTCCTTCACTCGGGGGACCAACGGCTTAAGGCTTTGAATTACTGGTCAGATGGTCAGAGATTCCAAAAAAAAAACTAAACAAAACAAAAAGAAGTACAGACGTTCTGTACAGTACGTTTATTTACGGAGACATGAACTTGCTTTGGCTGATCACAACATGAATGGGTTGATTTTTTTTTTTAAACAACTTGCAACCTTCATGTTGGCACCAAAAGGAAGTTTTTGACGTCATATTCGCTGTCTGTTTCTCTGACCTGTGTTCAAGGGTAACTGTTAATTCAGGTGGATTAGAGATCTAATCCATCTTTGTAGCTGGACTGTAGCCTTTGATATCTGCGCTCATGAACAAACAGCATGCCCAGTTTTGTCCATGTCAGTCTCAATTAAAATCTGCCGTTTGTTTTCCTCCTGTAATTAAAACACCAAGACAAACATGGGGTCCAGAAAGGACTATTCTTTATTACAGGAGTTGCTATTAAACTTATCATTAAACGTGACCTGCTCGTCACGTTATAGAGAAAGTGTGCAGTGAATATTTTCTGACACTGGAGACTCCTTCCAAAAAATATCATTTATATCCATAAACCTTCTGGCCAATCAGTGTTGAGAACGTAATAGCATTAGTTTTGATGTTTTGAACAAATCTGGCTTTGAAGTGTATGTAGGGATATAAATGTGTAAAAAAGTGGACAATATTAATGTTAAAGGTGGGGTCTCCGTTGTTTGAAAGCCAATGTTATTTAAAATCACCAAAACAAACACGCCCCTAACCCAAATGTATTGGGTCCCACCCCTGTATTGATAGCTCCACCCACACATACATACGTAACCCAGGCAACTAATGGAAAGAAACGTGTCTTTATCATAGCTGAAGTGAAGAACAATATGATTGTAGATAAACAAACAAGCAAAAATGACACACAAACATAATCATGTAAAGGACAAAGACATATATTAGTTCTGTGTAACAAAGCAAAACCAACGTTACTCACCTATCGAGAAGGAAAAAAGCGCCTCGGCGTCTTAAGTAAAGTTGGTCACATATTCACAGATTGGAGTTTCCCGAGTCAATAACTCCTGAGCTAAACACTGTTACTACACAAAACACGGTTGTAGCTGCGTCTCTACATTACTACGATAGAAAAGAGGTGTTATTTGTGTAGTAACAGTGTTTAGCTCAGGAGTTATTGACTCAGGAAACTCCAATCTGTGAATATGTGACCAACTTCCTGCTCCTTCAGTTCTCTCCAGCGCTGGAAAGCTGATCCTATATTAACACGTCCTACTTCTTACCTTATCGTAAGTCTTTCTTCTCTTTCTTTCTTTGTTTTTATCCTCCATGTCAATGTTAAAACCGCTTTCTGCTAATGTCACACATGCGCACCGAACACTCTCTCCGCCCATATCGACAAGACACGCCCCTTTCTGCTCATTGGCTACATGTTAGTTTTGTTTTTGTTTTCTTTGGCGTCCCAACGCAGTTTTCTGAAGCATTTCTCAAACAACGGAGACCCCACCTTTAATAAAGGTTCATTCTTTTCTTATTTTTCTTTTTTTCAGTGTATTTTCTGAACAAAGGAGGAGGTGGAGCGATTGCAAAGGAATGAAATGTATTGTCACGATGTCAACATTTTTATTTTTTTTTGGTTTGTCTTCGTATGTGATGATATATTTGAAGGTAGTTTATTCGTTTCTTACCAAACCTGCACGTTTTTTATCCGAGTTACTGGGTGTATTTTTGGATCTGTCCTGAGTTCTGATCTGGATTTGGTTATTAACGCTTTATTAGCAGCAAATATGTGTGGATTAAGCCTTCACAGTGCCGTGATCCCATGGTTTGTCTTCACCTGTCATGGATAAGAACCTAGTGTATGTGTGTGTGTTTGAGATGCCTAATAAATCTCTCTCCGTCTGTCGTCCGGTATGTTTTCCACCATGTCTGATGCAGAGCAAGAGATGGAGTGAGTTCCTCAGCATTTTTTTTATTTCTTTAATAAAGCCTTCATAACCATAACAGTTGAAGTTGAACACTAACCTAACCTGGTTTGTTTTAGGGAACAAGTGGAAGGTGAGAACTTGTGTTCTAGGTGTTTTATTGTCAGTGCTGTGGTGCAGACTGAACAAATGTTTACTGCTGTTTGTACATATAGAGGAGGAGGATGGACACGCAGAGCGAGATGGAGGTGAGAGAGAGTGTGAAAATGTCAGACCTTAATTCAGCTCGTTGATCCAGGTGTGTGTATAATGAGCTGTTGTTGCGCAGCATATAATATAATATAATATAATAT
>NC_083464.1:31092870-31100370 GCF_030014155.1 Tachysurus vachellii
TCACCTCTATCTTTAGCTATCTCTTTTTCTGCAAGTCATCCCGCTCTGTCTGTTACATGAGGCAGGCGGAGCAGCGGAGACGAGGGAAAAGACAAACGGGACGAGAGATCAAGAGGAAGACTCTGGCAGAGAGACGCAAACCTCTCGCTATCGAAGACCTGAGAGAGGACGGCCTGAGGTTTGGCATAAACACACACACACATTCTGTAAATCCAACACGCTCAATAAGTCTGTATGTGTGTGTGTGTGTGTGTGTGTGTGTGTAGAGAGCGGGCTAGAGAGATGTGGGAGCGGATCTACCAGCTGGAGTCTGAGAAGTTCGACCTCACTGAGAAGATGAGGAGACAGAAATACGAGGTGACCGACTGCTTCTAAAAGAAAACTAATATATATAAATATAAATATTTATCGGTCAATAAATCGTCTTTGCTTTCTGGCCTGTTTTCTTAGACCGTCGTTCTTCTCAACCGCATCTCCCACGCACAGAAATTGTAAGATCATCTCGTTAACACTATTTAATGAACTATACTATAATATATATTGAATATATATCATTATATATCGGTTGCAGTGACGTTCGTTCACGAGTCTTTCTTTTTATTTTCACGCTTGGCAGTAAGAAGGGGACCGGAGGCAAGGGCAAAGTAGGAGGGCGCTGGAAGTGAAGACTCGCAGACGAACATCGTGTATAAACGCTTTAAACAATGAGCTTGTTTCGAATGATCGAAATAATACGAGTTGTTGGTGTACGTTTGCTTGTCTGTAGTCGTAATACAGGAATAAAATGTTAACATTACACCCGGCTCGAGATTTCTGTGGTTTGTGTGTGGATTTTGTGTCGTCACAATGGATCCCTAACATCGGGTCATGTACCAACTACTTTCAAGAGAGCAAGTGTTATTCCCATCCTGAAGAAACCTGCTGTGGATCCATCAGACATCAGTAACTACAGACCTCCAGTCCTCCTCGACCTTTCAGCAGCGTTTGATACGATCAACCACAAGACTCTCTTGTCCACCCTCAGGAGTCTTGGGATTTGCGGATCAGCGTGGGAACGTTTTGTTTCCTGCCTGGAAGGAATACCAGGTAACATGGAGGGGAGTGACATCTGCTTGACGCAGACTCTCCACTGGTGTCCCACAGGGCTCAGTACTTGGTCCTTTTCTTTTCTCCCTTTATACTCACTCTATTGGTGAAGTTATTTCCTCATGTGGGTTCTCTTACCACTGCTATGCTGATGATACGCAACTTATCTTCTGTTTCTCACCCTCAGATACCACGGCTTGTGTTCGGATCCCAGAGTGTCTGGCAGTCATATCATCGTGGACGACGGCTCTTTGTTGTATTTGTGTATATATATGTGTATATATATATATATATATATATATATATATATATACGTATATATATATATATACGTATATATATATATATACATATATATATATAAATAAAAGTGTTTGTAACAGTGTTTTAGGATCCAGACTTCAAAGAACTTTTGTACGTCGCTCTGGATAAGGACGTACGTGCTGTAAATGTAAATGTCAGTCTTTTTGCAGTGTGAACACGGCATACGCGTCGTTGTCCTTCGCGTGAGCCGGGACGAACCCCACTTGTTTAGCGATTTCGTTCACTCTCGTTGCAAAAGCAGACTCCTGCTCCTTAGACAAGTCCAACAGGTACCTAACACACACACACACACACACACACATCCAAAACATACAGTATACATACAGTACTGATTCTATTTTCACACTCATATATGAGAATCATAACATAAAATGTGTGTGTGTGTGTGTGTGTGTGTGTGTGTGTGTGTGTTAGACTGACTTGGCGAGCTCTATAATCAGCACGGCGTCTGGTGCTGCTGTCTGTGTCAGGGAGGGGTCCAAATGGTGCACCATGCTGTACACAATTATTAAAGTCATTACAACAGCAAGTCACACAATTACTTGTGTTACTTTTATAACACAATCCACTATAAATACCTGGCGGAAAAGTAGACGGCGTTGAACAGACGGCAGTATTTGTTTTTCACGGGCAGTTTGGGCAGAGAGTCCAGAGACAGAAACGACACGGTTACCCGGGGTAGATTCATCAGCTCTACACACACACACACACACAGACACACACACACACAAAATGACGAATGATTTGCTCTAGCCGTTGGTAAAACAACATCATTTTATTAACTTGTTACCTATTTGGTAGCTCTTCTGCTTGTCTTCTGCATGTCGTTGGTTGTCAAGCTCAACCGTTTCCTTCTGATCGGCGGCAGACGCCGGCTCCTCTTCTGACTGACGTGTTTCTCCTGGTGGGATTGACGGGTCATTGAACGCATCCTTGGTGGGATTAAAGACAGTGGCGTGTCCTCCTCTAATGTTCAGGGACATAAATAACTTCTGCAGGTTGTCTAAAGAGATGTTCTGAGCGGTCTGAGAGTAAGACACGAGAGATAGTCAGAGGTTATAAGGAAAATGATGATCATGTTGGTGTCCAGTTTTTTTTTTTCTACCTTTACATGCTGGTTGTTTTCTGTCTTCAGAAGTTCTTTGTTGTCAGTTTCAATGCCGAAGGACAGATACGGACTTGAGACAATGTCTCCCCAGTAGCCTCGGGCTCCCACCCTGTTTTCTCTCTAACACACACACACACACACACACACACAAGAATGAAATCCTAATGAGTTTTGCACTACATAGGATCAAATACTCAGCCAAGTACTACTGAGGTGAGTGGGATGAGCTTGAGGTTCGACTGACACGTGGAGGAAACTCACCTGCATGAACAAGCGTGTGGACAGAAGGCTCTGATTAGCAATGCAGTAAAGTCCCTCCCTCATCTCAAAGGCCACACCGCTTTCCCTCCATTTTATGTAGTCCTGTTTGTGTATCACTCCGCACTGCAAAGCAGAAACCCTGTAGG
The DNA here is from genome assembly GCF_030014155.1 of Tachysurus vachellii. Lineage (NCBI taxonomy): Eukaryota > Metazoa > Chordata > Actinopteri > Siluriformes > Bagridae > Tachysurus > Tachysurus vachellii. The sequence continues at coordinate 31,095,796 of NC_083464.1, forward strand.
TCAGGATTAAGAATTCTACAGCAGTGTGTTAGAATGTGGTGCTTATAAATAAATAGCTCACTCCTTTGTCGTGTAGTTTCATGGCGAGATCCCAGTCGAAGCAGCCTCTGCGGGCATCGTAGCGCGTCCCCAGGTGCTGTCTGACACGAGCGTCCCACACCTTACACATACTGAGCGGAGGGGAAGGGGGATGCTGCCACTGCTTAAAGATCCGAGCCAGTTCGTCTCGCTCCTTAAACTGCACACAAGTTCAGGTTTCACTAAACAGAATGTTTACACGAAAGATCGTACTCTTACTCTCACGTACGTTCACGTGACGCCGCTTTCATACACACACACACACCTTAAGAAGGCTAGTGTCTAGGCAGGGGTGTATGTGTGTGTCTGTCTCTGTGGCCATTGTGTCGGTGACTAAGAGAAACAGTCGAGCTGCGATGTGCTTCAGCTTGTCGTGGGTTTCAGAGCGGATCTTGCTGTTCCCGAACAGCTCGAGGAAGACATCTGTTTTCTCTGAAAGTATAGATGAACAGAACAGTCCTCAAAAATCGATTGCATTATTACTGTTATTGTTTCCTGAATGCCAACATTCGAATTCAGGCTAATCTGATTCAGCAGTACTGTATATTGTAGATATGAGGTGAAGGACCCTCCACACCCACCCTGCATGCCCATGCTTTCCGGAGCACTCAGAGATATGTAGAGGAGCAGCAGTTGTCTCGCGACCACTTCCATACTGTTCTCTATCACCCAAACCTGAAAGGCATTTCACAGACTGTCAACAAGTGACCATGACATCTTTAACGCCAAATCTAAGAGGTAAGTGCACCGAACGTTGTGACCAAACGCATCACTGTATTGTTATCTGGAAACTAATTGACCTTGCGGTGGGAAAAGTTACTCGGCTGTACTCTATTGCAATGTAAGTGATGTTACATATGAGGAGCTCCAGGCTTTTGTGCGTTCATGTCACATAACATCAGGCTGCGTTTTTGCACATATACATTCGACTCATGCAGAACTCGTCTGACGGCATTATGACCGTTTCAGGTTTCTGCCCGGCTTGTGCGCCACTTTGAATAACACGAACATCAGCACACCGGCGCGTTCGTGTTCGCACACTCCTGTGAGCCTCGTCAAGTGTTTGCCTGTTCAGACAGGTTCACACTCGTTCATCAGTGTGCCACTTAAAAATGTGAGCGCAGTAAAATGTAGCTGAATCTGATTATCCTACGCTCTTACAGGTTGAGTGGAGAATAAAAAAGAGCTTTGCGTTTCAGACACGCACATGGAGTGTGTCCGAGTCCCCGAGGCCTGAGATGGTCTTTAGGATGTGTCTTGGGTCGCTGCTGCCCACCAGCAAAACGTTCAGCTCCGTCTGTTGTCTCGGCATTTGACTTTTCCCTAATTAAAGCACAAACCGATGAGAGCGGTAGACTTCATACAAATGCACAAATGTAAAAATGCACATCCAAGCTGTCACTTTAATTTAATTTAATCTCACGTTTCTCGAGCAGATCTCTGGCTGGTCCGAAGCCCCACCAGGTGATGCACCCGGCTCCCTCCAGAGTCATCCGGCCGCTCATTATCTCTTCTAACACGCACCTGGAGACGAGACAAAAGATATAAGGTGCTCTTCTCAGGCTTAGAACAACACTAGCTCTAGGCACCATGCTAGCTATTTCGCTAACAGTTACACCGCAACACTCCGATTGGTCGGAAGGTGTCGCCATCTCGGATCATATTCAAATCACTAGGTTATTTGTCAAGGAGATGTTTCACATTTATGGAAGGAGTCTCCAGTGTTAAAATAAAACCAGAGGCTGGTGAGGGACTGTTGAAAACAAACTCGGATCGAACCTGTTTCATAAGAGCTATAAATTCTATGGATTCTTGATATATACTTTATTTTTTAATTATTAAGTTCTCTCTCACTCACTCATTTTCTACCGCTTATCCGAACTACCTCGGGTCACGGGGAGCCTGTGCCTATCTCAGGGGTCATCGGGCATCAAGGCAGGATACACCCTGGACGGAGTGCCAAACCATCACAGGGCACACACACACACACTCTCATTCACTCACACAATCACACACTACGGACAATTTTCCAGAGATGCCAATCAACCTACCATGCATGTCTTTGGACCGGGGGAGGAAACCGGAGTACCGGGAGGAAACCCCCGAGGCACGGGGAGGACAAGCAAACTCCACACACACAAGGTGGAGGTGGGAATCGAACCCGCAACCCTGGAGGTCTGAGGCGAATGTGCTAACCACTAAGCCACCGTGCCCCCCCCCCCAATTATTAAGTTAATCATAAAAATAAAAAAAGGTAACCACTGAGATATATTTTGTTATCACACTAACGTTATTTTGTTTATTATTATTATTATTATTATTCTATAACAGCACACCGTCATGTGTTTTACTCCTTAATACATTTAGGAGGTAGCTTTATAGCTACATCATTCCTGAGCACAACTCTTGAAAATTCTTGAAACAGAATGTTTTATTGCTGACTATAAATATAAAAAAGATTAATAAAATAAAAATAAAAAAATTACTTACTTTAATTCGGATTAAACGCAATTAAAGTAAATGTTACACTTTTATCAGGTTTAAAGGGTTTAATGAGTTTATGTTTATAGTGAAATTGTCCCAAGTGTAAATGATTAATTATTCAAATTCGTTAAACAGCGCGTTTTCCCCCCCAGAACACTTTATTTTGTATAAGAAATAAATACTACAATCAAATCAAATCAAAAACACTTAATAATACATAAGAACTCACCTTCACTCTGTACAAACTGAAGACCAGTTCGTTTGTAACGGTTGCTAGGTAACAGCTCGCTGGAAGCTTGGGGACGGGGGAGGGGGGGTGTTTTTTCTACCGTCTGAATATGGATGAGAATGACTCGATGTATTAAACATATCTGACGTGTGGAGTACACGTTTTTAGACAGGACGCGAACTATGTCGGTGCGAAACATTCTAGAAACGAAATGTTCTACGATGCGATTCGTGCTTTGTTTATAATTCGATTTTCAACACACCCCTACGACGGATCATACCATCTCGTACACGTTCTCACACACACACACACACACACACAGCACTAAGCTCGACTTTCTCCATTGTGCAATATTAAAGAGATAAATACCTCAGTAAAGCTTTTTTATTTATTAAATTTGTGCAATTTGTGATTAAATGGACGTCCGGTGTGGTGTAATGTGTCTCCACACAAAGTAACATTCTGACTTCTGAAGTGTTTTATTCCTCTTATTCCACAGCAGTGTAACCGGTGACACATTAGCTTAGCATTAGCTTCCGCCTAGCATTAGCTGCCTATAACAGCGTGTCGTGTCGTGTCGTTCTTTACGTAATGTCTGTTGTTTAAAACTGATTTAATAAGAGTATAAAGGTTAAATGAAATAAAAACCTTAACCAATGACACGGTTTAATGAGGGATGGTCTGGGAAACGCCCCAGTAAACCTTCCCATGGCACTGAGCAGTAAACGAACGTGCTGTTTGTTATTCACCTGTAGGAGCTCCACCCGACTGACACATCATATCATTTACTTCTCATCGGATTTCTGGCAGAAACAAAAGTGTTCCCAGTCAATTCTGTATTAACAATATATGTGAAATACAGAGATATAAATAAAGATATAATATAAATATATAATAATTGCATTCCTGCGCTGTAGCCTGCAGCAGATTCAGCGCACTGAAGTATAGAGTGGAAGTGATGACACCTGACAGATATGGGTGGGTGTGTGTGTGTGTGTGCGTGCGTGCATGTAAGGGTGTGTGTGCATGTAAGGTGTGTGTGTGTGTGCGCGTGCATGTAAGGGTGTGTATGTGTGTGTGCATGTAAGGTGTGTGTGTGTGCATGCATGCATGTAAGGTGTTTGTGTGTGTGTGCATGTGCATGTAAGGCGTTTGTGTGTGTGTGTGCATGCAGGCAGGTAAGGTGTTTGTGTGTGTGTGTGTGTGTGTGTGCATGTGCATATAAGGCGTTTGTGTGTGTGTGTGTGTGTGTGTGTGTGTGTGTGTGTGTGTGCATGTGCATGTAAGGCGTTTGTGTGTGTGTGCATGCAGGCAGGTAAGGTGTTTGTGTGTGTGTGTGTGTGTGTGTGTGTGCATGTGCATATAAGGCGTTTGTGTGTGTGTGTGTGTGTGTGTGTGTGTGCATGTGCATGTAAGGCGTTTGTGTGTGTGTGCATGCAGGCAGGTAAGGTGTTTGTGTGTGTGTGTGTGTGTGTGTGTGTGTGTGTGTGTGTGCATGTGCATATAAGGCGTTTGTGTGTGTGTGTGTGTTTGTGCACATAAGGTGTGTGTGTGTGCATGCAGGCAGGTAAGGTGTTTGTGTATGTGTGTGTGTGCACCTAAGGGTGTGTGTGTGTGCGCGCGCGTAAGGGTGTGTATGTGTGTGTGTATAAATATGTGTGTTAGTTCACAGAGTGCTCTCTCAAGCAGAACAGAACAGCGCTGTGAGGACAGAAAGGTAAGTAAGAGTGGAATGTAAACTTTCTTTGCTTTCGACTGCCTTTTTTTTCTGTTTTAAAGGAGTT
>NC_083464.1:31105370-31125370 GCF_030014155.1 Tachysurus vachellii
GTGGACATGTGAATACAGGTGAAATCGGTGAAGCTTTTTTTAATCTGTGATATAAAAAACAACCTAGAATCACTATTCAGGCTTCAGGGCATTTTTCATTTGATGTGGGTTTTTTTTTTGGTTTTTTTTGGAATGCATTTTCATAACGAAATATTTATTGCGTAATTGCTTGCAGAGAATAAAACAGCAGATGTTTCTCACGTCGCGTTCAGCAGAACGTACCAAAACCCGAAGGAGCAGCTGGAAGAGATGGAGAACTGGATTGCCAAACAGAGAGAGAAGAGAAGACTGAAAGAAGAGGAGGAGAGGACGGAGGTTCTCGAGAAAGAGTTTCTCGATTACGTCTCGGCGGTGAAAGAACTGATCACGAAGAAATACGAGAAGATCCTGGCTTGGTCCAAGATGATGGCCGTGCTTCAGGAAAAGCTAGCGGTCGTAGAGACGGACGAGGAAAGGCAGGCGCTCCAGGAGCAGCTGAAGAAAGCTTCAGAAATGCAGAAGCAAGGTGAAGAACAGATAGAGCAACTGACCGAAGACATCGAGGAAAAGAGGAACGCGATCGAAGAGAAGCACAAGCACGAGATCGAAGAGATCAGGGAGAAATACAGCACCGTGTCCAAGATCCAAGCAGAAACAAACATCCTGAACGTCATCCTTCCTGACATCCGGTCGTACTTTCAGAACATGGCAGCGAAAGCGGGCGCTGACGGAGAAACACGGACGCCAGAGTTCTCGCACGCAGGCAGAGTGGAAATCAGCGTGGAGAAGAAGATGCTGGAAACCGTGGTAGAGGAGGAGACCTGGCAACCCGACGATCTGAACAGCGAGGACGGAGATACGGACGACGAAGGCAACAAAATGGTGAACGGTGTGATGATAATCAGAGAGCGAGAAATAAACAAAGGAGTGCAGGAGAAAGTGAGGGAAGCGAAGACGCATGATGAAACTGACGCGCAGTAATGAAACCAAGAACATTTCACATGGGTGTGATCAAAGTAGAACCAGCTACTGTAACTTTTCACACTGATGCCAATGGCGTTCACAACCCGGCGCAGGTAGACCGTGTTTACTAACAAGATTTAATTAACGAAACATCGTACTGGGTTTGTTTGCAGTGTTCATTGTTTAATTAAAAATGACATCACCATCGTATTCTTTAGGATAAACTCAATAATAACAACAACAACAACAACAACAACAACAAAAATCCTGCAGTCGGTAGGTACTAAAGATTATCCAGGATCCCTGTATCACCCCTGAGGCGCTGGTTCTGTGGTATAGAGGTTGAAGGGACGGTCAGGATTTCTGCAAAAGACAGAGGAACGTGGGCGTGGCTTAGCCGTAATATTAAATCAAACGTACCTGTTATCACTGATCACACATTGTTTAGTGTTATTGTGTTTGTGTGTGTGTGTGTGTGTGTGTGTGTGTCACCAGTGTCCACTTGGTATGAGACGTTGTGTTGGCTGAGCAGAGAACGAAGTCGCTCGATTTCATCACGCTGTTTTTCAAATTCCTGTCAACACACACACCGTTATATTCCGTTCACACACACACACACCGTTATATTCCGTTCACACACACACACACACACACATGTGCCCGCTCATACCCGTGTGCACTCTTCCAGGTTCTGATGTTTCGGTCTCGGCGTGTGTTGTTGCTGTCGATGTGGCGGTTTCAGAAACCCCGCTTCTTCAAAAATATCCCTCAGCATCTTGTTGTAGCCCTAAAGACAAATAGAGGACAATAAAACAAGACTGTGTGTGAGTGTGTGAGTGTGTGAGTGAGTGTGTGTGAGTGAGTGTGTCACCTGTTTAGTGATGAGTTCTTCATATCGAGCTTGCTCAATCTCATCCCATTCTTTCTGCAGTTTCTCACTCAGCACTGGATACACTACACACACACACACACACACACACACACACACAGAGTCATTAAGATGAACTACCTTCCACCGCTCCCATCATTTCTCCAACATTCTCCTGCTACATATGATGAGAAAAGAAAAGAAAAAAACACAAGTCTCACACACACACTTACCCAGGAGGGCGTGCGTGTGACACACGAGTGGTGTCTCGAATGTCAGGAAGTACACACACGTCTCTGGCTCCGAAACACGTGCCAGCTTACTGCTGTTCCCGCACATGAAAAGGACCTGAAAGAGAACATTAAGTCATGGAAACGTTTTAAAAGTGTCTTTGCTTATATGAGTAACTAAACTGAGCTGAAGTCTAGATTGCTTTAGCAAAGACATGACCAAAGGGTGACGTTCAAAGACCGACCGCCACACACACATATACAGACTCACACACATTTACACACACACTTACACATTCACACACATTTACACACACACTTACACACAAACACATTCACACACACACACACACACACACATTCTCACATACACATTTATCACACACACATTCACACAAATACACATTTACACACACATTTGTACACACACATACACACACTCACCTTGGTCTGTCTGTTCACGCTCCCACAGGAGTCTCCTTCTCTCATCCACATGGCTATGAAGGTGTTATTCTCAATCTCCCACTCATGCCAGATCCTACACACAAATTATTATTATTAAAATGTACTAACAAGCTCAGAACGTTTTACTTTGCTATATTTACCATTCTACTTAGATCATTAGATCTGTGTGTGTGTGTGTGTACCCCAGTATTCCGCTGTAGGCGTTCCACCTGAAGCTCTGTTCGTGCTGTGTCACATTATGGAACGGACAGAAGTCATATTTGTACCTAAGACCACACGCAAGAAGCAAATAAATCACATTCCAATGCCACTGAGATTTTTATTGTGGCCTTAACAGTTAGAACTTTACTGACATGGCCTCTGTGTAGCTGAAGCATTTTCCTGCCAGTCGGAAGAGATGAGAAGGACCGGAGATGGGAGATGGAGAGACTCGGCCCTGCAGCTGGCTGCCCTGTGACAGCAGGTGATTATTCAACCTGAGACAGAGAGAGAGAGAGAGAGAGAGAGAGAGAGAGATGTATCAAAAATACACAATCTCAGTATCTTTAGGAAACCAAGTGTTTTCCTTGCTTGATGATTTTCTAGTCTGTTTCTGGACCTGAAGCGGAGACATTCAAACAAAGCAGCGTTACAGGAAACAAGATTTAATGAGGAAGCCAGATGTAATTCAAACGACAACACTTCGCCTTTAGATAACGGATATAAGCAATACGAGTGTGTAGGTTCGAGTCAAAGGGCACTAAGAGTGTTCAGTAGGAGCAGATTGTTAAGGAGCACAAGCACTTTATGAGTCTTTATGATTAAAGCCGCAGCTCAAGAATATCCAGGGAGAATTAGTGACGTGACATACAGCTAAGTGCAGCGACCCATACTCAGAATTCGTTCTCTGCATTTAACCCATCCAAAGTGAACACACACAGCCGGAGCAGTGGGCAGCCATTTATGCTGTTGGGGGGTGTTCGCTGCTCAAGGGCACCTCAGTCGTGGTATTGCCGGCCCGAGACTCGAACCCACAACCTTAGGGTTAGGAGTCAAACTCTAACCATTAGGCCACGACTAACCAATTATCCATTAAAGGCTTTACATTTTTATGGGAAGTGCAAATCTTTTGTCTCATCAACAGTTTCATATGCAAACGACATTCTTTACATTATTATTATTATTATTATTATTATTATTAATCATTTGCATTTGTAGGCAACTTGGTCACTTGATAGACATCCACAAAATCTTCAGAAAAGTTTATGCTAAATAAACTCACCCAAATGTATTTGGTTCCTCCACGATTTTCATCTTCCCCCCCAACACAAATGCCACTGGAATAAAGTATTATTATTATTATTATTTATGTTGTTGTTGTTGACAGGATCCAACACCTCATGTCCTAATAATGCACAAAACCGCTATATAGCCTCATTACACAGGACTTACCCAAGCATGCCAGCAACGGCAAACGTTGTCGAATAAATCCCTCAATCATAACTGCAGGAATATCGTTTGTTTTGAGAAGGAAATTAACACTATTTACAGGACTTCCGTATCTGTTTCACCGACTGTCGCCATGTTGTCTCTGTGTTGATCACGTGACCCGAAGGCGCATTCGTCGCTCGGTGTAAAAACGTTGCACAATGTTGTGGAGTTTTATCCATTCGGAATTAACGTGTCAGTCTTTATAAATGTGCTCCTGTTGTACGGATGTTTATAACACGTAAAGTACTTCAAGTAATTTCGTCTGAAATAATAACTCGTGTGTCAAAATCGTTTCCGGTTATAATGACTACGGGCATTTGTATGCTGCAACTCGTAAACACGTAGTCACAGTAAATCCGACAGCACGTGAAGGAAGCATCGAGTGTTATTAGGACGCTTACAGACATCCGAATGTTAAGAACGCTGCGTTCTTAACGTTCAAAATAGATTTTTATTTCCAACAGTTGATAATCGTTAATATAAATCAAATATTAATGATAACAATAACATCCTAATGAGTTGTTTGTGTGTTTATGGTACGTTTCAAATGAATGTGGTATATATCGAGCGATAGCAGATTTGCAGACCAATCAGAATCCTGGCTCACATCCGGGCATTCCGGCTCTACCGCTAGCGTCTCGGGTGTTAGCATGTTACGTCACATTCAGTCGCTCCAATCTGTTAGCTGACGTTTGTTAGCGTGTTGAACAAAATGGAAAGCTTTAATTCGGACTGAAACATGATCGCCTTTAGTGTACACGCGTTAGGGCTCATTAAGAAGAGTTAGTGGTCATTAGGAAAGGTTTATCCAGTAACGGTGTAGTATTTTAGTGACCGGTCCTGTGACCTGACGTTAGTGTTAGCAATGGGGCGAAAAAAACAGCTCGAGCGACAAACCAACAGAGGCAAAGACAAGCGACACAAAATGAAAGGAAAGTCTTTGGAAACGTTCACAGAAGAAATGCAGGAGGTTTTGGAAGGTGTGTGTGTGTGTGAGTGAGTGAGTGAGTGAGTGTGTTTGATTGCGTGTGTTTGTGTGTGTGTGTTTGATTGCGTGTGTTTGTGTGTGTGTGTGTGTTTGCGTGTGTGCATCTTTTCTGTCTTTTCCATTAATGTTGTGTGACAATGATGTGATCCTAAAATATTTAGTAGAGTGTACATTGGGTTTTCTAATAGAATCAGTTTCATCATAGAGATCTTTATACTGTATTAAGGGCCTTGCTCAGGGGCCCAGCAGTGGGGACCACCTTAGCCACCAGGCTACCACATTCCTCATAATATTTAGCGTTAATGTGAATGAAAATAGCTTACAAACGTTGTAAAAATATCGTGTGTGTGTTTCAGCGAGTAAAAGTGCAGAGTCCGAGGAGGCGGCAGTGAGTGTGAAGTTGCCCTGTCCTCTGGCAATGTGGGAACTGGGTCACTGTGACCCGAAGCGCTGTACTGGACGCAAACTTGCACGGAAAGGCCTGGTGCGCTGCCTCAGACTCAACCAGCGCTTTAATGGCCTTGTCCTCAGTCCCATGGGCATCAAATACGTTACACCTGCTGACAGGTGAGTTCTGTCTGAACTATCACTAAACACAGCCAAGAACCACTGATCTCACGGGAATTTGAATTGCGTCGGATGAATCACAAACTATCCTTCATCACACAAAAGTACTGTTGACTAAACCGATCTGTGTTCATCAGGGAGATCGTGGCTGAGGGAGGAATTGCAGTGATCGACTGTTCATGGGCGCGGCTGGAGGACACGCCCTTCAGCAAGATGATTGGCTCGCACCCAAGGCTGTTGCCTTATTTGGTGGCGGCCAACCCTGTGAACTACGGCAAGCCGTGCAAGCTGAGTTGCGTCGAGGCCTTTGCAGCCACCTTCTGCATTGTAGGTAATCACCTGGAGCACGACCTTTTAGTAGTCCTTTTGTTGCTATGAACAACGTATCACGCGTCAATCAAAGGAAAAGAAGTGTCACTGATAAAGGCTAGAAGATGAACTTGAGGTGCTAACGTTGTGTTTGTGTATGTGTTAGGTTTTCAGGACCTGGCTGTGCTCCTCTTAAGGAAGTTTAAGTGGGGTTTGGGCTTCCTCAAGCTGAATAAAACACTTCTAGAGCAGTACGCCACCTGCAAATCAGAGAAGGAGCTTCTCACAGTCGAGAAAGAGTACCTCACCTGCACTCCTTTAGAGGAGGAAGAATTAGGTAAGGCATCTCAGCATGGTTCATGGAGGTTTTTATCCCCAACACGCCTTTATTGACTTTCCTCTTAACTCAGAAGTGCACATATTTACATCTTTTTGATGTACTTTTGATCTGGGTGTGATAATTAGCAGCATATGGGCAGATTAATACAAATCAGACTTTTTTTTTAAAGGATCGTGTCTGGTTAAAATACCTAATGAGAAGTTTCTGGTAAATTCTTTGATCCGGTTAGCTTCAAGGATTCATGTAATAAAAGTTAGCGCTAAAATAACAGAAGTTTAATAAGCTAGTGTATAATATTTGCTCACGTGTGCATGTTTGTCACAGATCCGTTTGACGTGGACTCCGGGAGGGAGTGTATGAACCTCAACAGACCACCGCGGTAGGAAGAAACACTTCACTGTTAACTCAGTGTTCATCGATTTGAGTTTGTAGGCGACTACTGGGGTGTTTCAGTAACCTGTCGTTCTCAATAACACGTTTTATTTTGTGATTCTTGTGCACGGTGCTCATTTTCTCATTGTTTTGCGCACGTAGAGCGGAAGAAGACGACGCCGAAAGCAGTGCTGCTGAGACGTCTGACGATGATGAAGAAGAAGAAGAAGAAGTGGAGGAGGAGGAGTCTGAAAAAGACCTTGAAGAAGAGAGAAAAGAGAAGCAGTAGTGAAGAAGAGGAGTGATGCTGAAATGCAGAAAAGCATTTGGGTGTGTCCCAAACTTATAGAGCTTAATCAAAGATCAAAGCCATTTTGACTGAGGTCAAGAAAACCCACGTTTTAGGAATGTTTAAGGTACAGGACGGTGTGTTGCTGATAGTTTTAGATAGTGGTCAGACAAGTGTGATCTACAGAGTTTCACTGGAAATTCCTGACCGTTTTGGTCTGTGTCTATTTATGACCTCTCTCTCTCTCTCTCTCTCTCTCTCTCTCTCTCTCTCACTCACACACACACACACACACACACACACACACACACACAGGCATACGGTCATGGTGAATTGGAGAATTTCCGATGTGCAATCACAAGTCACGTATGAAATTAGTGTCTTTCAGGACGCAGCACTGAAACATAGAGCCATTGTGCATTCGGACACTTTTCTAATCATCTGTGTTTTTAGGACTGAAGGATGTTCAGAGACTGAAGTGTGTTCATACAGTCGGCTGTACAATCGTTGGTGTTACTTTTACACTACGAGTAAAAGTAAAATGTACTATAATGCAATTATATTTTTATCAATAAAAAAAGTGTGTACGTGCTGGAAATGTTTGTTGGCATTCACTTTATTGATGAATTCCTATTTCCCTGTAAATGTGTCACAAAGTGGTTCAGCATTATTGTAAACACTTAGATTATTTTTCATCCCTCAGTAGTTATGCTTCGATGTTGTAGAACGTCCAAGTAACAAGCGAGTCCCTGTTTTCACATGCGTTTTAGCCTGTATCGCTTTCTCTTGGTTTTGTCACGCATCTTAAAATGCTCTTGGGAACATGAACAGTGATGGAAACTGAGGTCATTGTGTTTGTGGGGTCTGTAATCATCAGACAGCCATGTGACCTGTAGCTGTGTGATCAGTCCTTGGCTTGTGTCCAAGGGGCTTTTGTGAACGCAGAACAGATCATTCCTCCTGATCCAAAGCTGTTTTGATATCCTCTAAGCAACTAATGTGGTTTTCCTGCCGGCTTCTTTAGTTATAACCCAAAAGTTGATTCCAGGATCATGTCTGGCCTGAGCGCACTGTGTGTGTTGGCGTCTGTAAACAATCAATAAGCCAAAAAGGCTCATCTTACTCAGACGTGTAAAGACTTTGTCCTGAAGTCTTTCCTGTTTATTCACATCTGGCTATTGGAAAGAGTCGATGCTTCCACAAATGTCAAAAAAGTAAACAAACGTTTAATAAACTCAACACTTTCTGACCAATGAAAATTGAGAATTTAGCAGTGTTGTGTATTATGTGTCCAGCTGTGTGTGTTTGTGTGTGTGTCGGTCGGTCTGTCTGTGTCTGCGGGTGTGTGTGTCTATGTGTTTCTGTCTGTGTGTCTGCGAGTTTGTGTGTGTGTGTGTGTCTGCGAGTTTGTGTGTCTGTGTGTCTGCGAGTTTGTCTGTGTGTTTGTGTGTGTGTATGTTTAACTTAGAGGTAGGTAGAGGGCGCTCGCGAGCTCACCGCGTCCGCACCTCCGTGACTGCGGTAACGTTGTTGTGGAATGACGTCACGGCGGTGAAATGCAGGCGCAGCGGCGGCCATGACTGCGGGCTCTGTGATTATTTAATCCGGATTAAATACTGGCGGAAAACGTCCATGGCAAGAGCCACGAGTCAGATGGTGAGTATCAGCGCTGTTGTCCCGAGGCTGGTTCGAAGCCGCCTGTCCGCGCGACACGCACCGCGCCCGTTAGACAGCGTTTCTCCTGTGGGGCCTTCGTTTTAGCCGCGGCGTCGGCTAGGCGGCTAGCCTGCTCTGGGCTAACCTTGTCGGGTTTGTTCGTTTCTTCCGCACCCGTATTCCGACTATTCCGGTTTGGAACGCCGTGGTTGGTCGACTTGCGACGCGCTTGTCGCTTAACAACCAATCGAGGGGCAGCTCGTGCGCACAAACGCGTAAACCAGGAGGCGTGGTTTAGCGAAATACGGGTGCTATATAAAAAGTGTAAAATACCAGCTAGCATCTTTAGCATAATAATGTTGTTATAGGGGGCAGTGTTCTCGTTTTACTTGTGACAAGAATTTATTTAAGCCTTACGTTGGTTACGTGTTAGTTTACATTTATTATTAAAAGCTTAACTGTTTAGAATTTAGTCTTTAATCCAGTGTCGTGTATTTGGGAGGTTTAGCTCGCTAGGATGCTAGTTGCTACAGCTAGCTAGCTAGCTACGCTAACTTCAGTTATATCTAACGTTAATTAAACTCGCTCGTAAATATGATGAAGTGTTAATAAGTTGCACGTCTTGTTCTGCCTGATGTCTTGTTTATCATAGCGTTTATTGTGAATCAGAGTGTACGCTTTAACCCGGAGCTCTGTGCTAGCTAAAGGAGCTCAGTGTGATTGACATGACACACACAAACACACTCAACTTCAAACTTCATTTCTCCATTTTGTGGCTTCAGAGAAACGCAGCACAAACTGCTCTCGGCGGTGAGTTGGTTAATAGCTTAGTTAGTTGGTTAGTTAGCTGTAGCGGCTGTGTTTAGTGTTAGCGAGGCCTCTGACTAATGAGTGGACTTTTGACTTGAAGTTCACATCATGTCATGTTTCACTCCTGCTATGTGTCAGTGTCAGTATCAGGGTGATGTAGAGAAGCGAAGAACATCTTTCTGTGCCTTGTGTTCGCCTGCTGAAGCACCATAGCTTATTAAAAAAGGGAGAGGACCTTTGTGTGTGTGTGTGTGTGTGTGTGTGTGTGTGTGTTGGACGGTCGACCTTCTGAGGTGGAACCGTATGAAACGTTTGGTAATCTTGAACGCCCCACCCCGTAGACTGAGGTCCCCGGAAACCAGGACTGAAACTCGCACTACTGTGTCTCAGTGTTTTAACATCACACTTTATTTCAGGATGACATTTTACACACCTTTTACCACACCAGATGGCCACGAGCATGTAAAGATCCTGCTGTTGTTGACATTTATATCTCATCGTAGAAAACTTCAACATGTCAGAGACGATATGTTTCTGTTCGATTACACGACTTTCACCGTAGAAGCGACGACGTGTTGGAGCGAGTGCGCGGAGTCAGAGATGCCGTTCTAGAAAACCGACCACCTTCTGACCGTTCAGAATTCATCTCGAGTGGACACGGAGAAAGACGGCACAAAAAATCATCTTCGTTGCTGCTAGAATTGTGGAAACAAACTTCGATCGAAACAAACGTCGATTTTAAGCCTCGAACACAAAAAAAGCAAACTTGAAAATTGTAATTGAAGTTGCTGTTTGTTTAGCGTTCTGAGAATATGGCTGATGTTTAACTGAAACCGTGCACAAGGTCAGACTTGACTTGAACCCGGGACTTAAAAGGACTTAAACTCTAACTTGGTAAAGCAAAGACTGCAGTCTCTCACCTCGGTCATTAATTTTTTTCGCGCCTTTTTCCCACATTTGCGAAGTCATCGTTATGGTCGTTGTGCTCAAATGCAGAATTAACAGTTCATAGCTGAAGTCAAGAAGTTAGCCCTGTCTACCTTGGCGTCCTCTTAACGTTCACTGACTATCAACAGTTGTTTGTAAGAGAGAGCTACTTTCCATTAACCGCTAAAACCGTCCTTAAATGATACTTACAGCATTAACATTCACGCTTAAATACCAGCACGTAGATTTGAGGTTCTGATTGTTCACTTGTAATGTCATAGTTTATGCTGTGGTATAAAAGGACTAAAACACATGCTGTTGTGAGGATAGTAATAGTATCTCTGTAACACTTTATTGGTTATTTGTCTGTGACCACGTTTCGAAGTGCTGTTGATCTGTCACTGGTCTGCTTTATTTATTTATTTATTTTAGCTGCATTATCTGGTCCTCTTCCAGTTGATCCTCCCAGATTACTGACTCACTGTTCTGTTTATTTTGTTTGTGTAGTATGATGTCGTACCCCTCCACACCTCTGGTCTCTGCCCGTGTCCATCCATGGTAAGAGGTCAGCAGGAAGCACCCCATCGCCACGGCAACAGCATGGAGGGCCAGGCCCCGCCCCCTCAGCCGACCCAGCCACGCAAGAAGAGACCAGAGGATTTCAAATTCGGCAAAATCCTGGGAGAGGGCTCCTTCTCTACGGTACGTGGAAGCGCATTTCGCTTAAACGGGTCGGCCTCCATTGGTTTCCGATGTTCCAATGTTAAGTTCCTTTGTACTTCGTTCCATATATGGACTCGGACACGCCCACATTCCCATCTATGGCCTTCACAGCTGCTCTAAGTTCTGTATATATAGACTCAAAGAGAAATAGTGACGCCACAAGTATCAATCAGTCAAACACGTGTCACATAACTTTCTGTGCCGAGACTCAAGTAGACTCGGTTAATGAAGGGAGGTAACATGATAGTAATGTACTCGTTTATCATAGCTCTGGATGGAAGGATGGATGGATGGATGGATGGAGAGACAAACGCACGGAGGGGAATTAAAACATTGAGTCTGGATAAAGGAACGCAGCGGGATTTTTATTTTGTGTTTGTCGTCTTTGTCTGCCGTAGGTTGTCCTGGCGAAAGAACACTCGACGGGGAAGGAGTATGCAAGTAAGGAATTCTCACATGTTCCCAATGTCATTAAAGCACACAAAATAAAAGAAGTGTTTGCCGCCACTGTCAGAAAAACACGGTGCTAACAGGTAGCGTACCTTCACTTGTTGCTATGGTGACACCCTCAAAGATTCCTCTTTTGTACATTTTAAGTGCTCTAGCCTTAGCTCCTACTCTTGGAGCTCCACCCCAGTACCCATTATGAACACTAATGCCCCTTTTCCACCAAGGCAGTTCGAGTGCTGGTTCGGAGCCAGAGCCTAATTTAGAACCAGTTCTTTCTGTTTCGACAGCCAAAGCACCGGCTCTGAACCAGGAAAAGTGGTTCTTAAGTAGAACCAAAACATTGCTGGTCTAGACTTAAGAACCGCTTGTGTCAGGAGCTGTGGGCGGGGCTGTGGGCGGGGCTACTGTTAGGGATTTATTTGATAATGTATCTTAAGTATACTAATGTTTAATACACTTTTACTTTACCGCAATATGATCAGTTATCAGCACACATGATAGTAAGTAGCTACATGCTAAGGCTAACTTTTTTCTGTGTTAATGATAAAATAACGTTATGTACTTTATCGATTACAACCTCCGTTTATACAGATTACATGGAGCTGCACGTACACGTTTTATTCGCCGCGTTTGGATGCCAATGTACAGTATGTTCGCAAAGCCATGAGCATTAACAGTAAAGCAACATCCGCCATTGTTGATGTATTTCTGTTTGCCGCTGCTGCGCTAACGTTGCTGGCACACGTGACACGTATACAGTGACGTCAGACTCGGCGCTGTGATGCTCTCTAGCCGGTGGAAAGGCAAACCGGTTCTTAGAAGGTTCGCCAGTGGAACCAACTTTGAACCAGCACCAGGACTAGCTCTGAACCAGCACCTGGTTCTTTCCGGTGGAAAAGAGGCATAATGTAGCTAATGTATTGGCACCCTATGGAAATGTAACGCCTGTATGTTTGTGTGCAGTTAAGATCCTGGAGAAGCGCCACATCATGAAGGAGAACAAGGCGCAGTACGTGAAGAGAGAGAGGGACGTGATGTCGAACCTGGATCACCCGTTCTTTGTAAAATTATACTTTACTTTCCAGGATGAGGAGAAGCTCTGTATCCTTGAGCAGCTCAAGTGTTTAAATAGACCAGGACTTAACATCACTAACATTTTACTACATTTACATCTTATTCTCAGTGATCGGTTCAGAAGGTGATGGGTTTTCTATAACAGCAGCATCAGTGATAGCTCCAGTTGCAGGGCAAATCAGATCACAGGTTTATATTAATGTGCTGTTATTTTATTAAAACCTTTCCTGAACGCTACACAGATTTCGGTCTGAGTTACGCCAAGAACGGCGAGTTGTTAAAGTACATCCGCAAAATCGGTTCCTTCGACGAGACCTGCACGCGGTTCTACTCGGCCGAGATCGTCTGTGCGCTCAAGTACCTGCACCAGAAGGGCATCATCCACAGGTTGGAGTCATGAGTCATGGTCTAAATCACACACACTTATCATGCTAGATGATTATATAATAATGAGGTGTTTATATAAATCACTGTAGTGGTTTTTGTCAGGTTGCAAAATAAACACAGTGTGTCTGTGTGTGTGTCTGTGTGTGTGTCTGTGTGTGTGTCTGTGTGTGTGTCTGTGTGTGTGTCTGTGTGTGTGTCTGTGTGTGTGTCTGTGTGTGTGTGTCTGTGTGTGTGTCTGTGTGTGTGTCTGTGTGTGTCTGTGTGTGTGTCTGTGTGTGTGTCTGTGTCTGCCTGCCTGTGTGTGTCTGTGTGTGTGTGTGTGTCTGTGTGTGTGTGTGTGTGTGTGTCTGTCTGTCTGTGTGTGTGTCTGTCTGTCTGTGTGTGTGTCTGTCTGTCTGTGTGTGTGTCTGTCTGTCTGTGTGTGTGTCTGTCTGTCTGTGTGTGTGTGTCTGTCTGTGTGTGTGTGTGTGTGTGTGTGTGTGTGTGTGTCTGTCTGTCTGTCTGTGTGTGTGTGTGTCTGTCTGTCTGTGTGTGTGTGTGTCTGTCTGTGTGTGTGTGTGTGTCTGTCTGTGTGTGTGTGTGTCTGTCTGTGTGTGTGTGTGTGTGTCTGTCTGTGTGTGTGTGTGTCTGTGTCTGCCTGCCTGTGTGTGTGTGTGTCTGTGTCTGCCTGCCTGCCTGTGTGTCTGTCTGCCTGCCTGCCTGTGTGTCTGTCTGCCTGCCTGCCTGTGTGTCTGTCTGTGTGTGTGTGTGTGTGTGTGTGTGTGTGCATGTCTGTCTCTGTGTGTGTTTTTTTACAGAGATCTGAAGCCAGAAAACATTTTGCTCAGTGAAGACATGCACATTCAGATCACAGACTTCGGCACAGCCAAACAGCTTTCCTCTGACAGTAGGCAGGGTAAGACGTACACACACACACACACACACACACACACACTCAATAAAAATGCAAATAAGCTATTATGCATGTTTACAGTGTAATGTAATCTGATTATTGTTGCATTCACTGTTGTGAAAAATAAGTCGTACGTTATAGCCGTTGCGTTACTAAGAAACCACAAAAACTTTTTTCCCCACATCAGAAAACATAAATTTTCACCGTCAGTCATCCTTTTTTTTTATTATTCCCATTATTTGTTCACAGCGCGGGCGAATTCGTTTGTTGGTACGGCTCAGTACGTCTCCCCAGAGTTACTGACGGAGAAGTCTGCCTGTAAGAGGTAAGCGCTTAATTACAGGATGGTTTCACACACTGCAGCTCTGTTCAAACAGACGGTTTGAATATTTCACAACGTTTATGTCTACACCTCATGTTCTTTCCTCAGTTCGGATCTCTGGGCGTTAGGCTGCATTATATACCAGCTGGTTGCCGGGTTACCGCCCTTCAGAGCAGGGTGAGTGTGTGCAAACATGAAGAGTTTCTTTTTCAGAATTTCAGTCTGTTTTGGTGTGTAGGCTTCAACTCTGAAGCTTTGGGACTGACTCGCTTTTCGGTCCAGGAGTCGACTCTTTCTGGAGCTGATTCCAAAAAGAGTCGATTACCTGTCTCAGAAGTAAGAGTCGGCTCTTTCTTTTATTGTTTTATATCAGGGCACAATATACTGTAAAGTCATCAGTTCACACACACCCCCCACCCCACCCCACCCCACACACACAAACAAAAAAACACGATTCCTCCAAAAGGAGTCGACTCCCAACAAGAATTGATTACCAAAAAGAATCGACTTTGCGATTCACGTTTTCTTTTTAGAATTTTTAGAGATTGTTTTTTTTTTTTTGATTGGCTTAAAAGGCAAACCAGAAGCAGCTGAATTGTGTGTGTGCCTGTCTGTGTGTGTGTGTGTGTGTGTGTGTGTGTAATTGATGCCTTATGCAGGTAATTGATGCCTTATGTCGTGTACCTTAAGAAGCTAAACGATTCCCGCTTCATCCTACAAGCTTGTTGATTAAATTCCAGATCGATTCACTGCTTGTTGTGTAAAGTGACGTCAGAAAAAAAATAGCTAGCCTTTTTTGCGAGTAAATTGTTGGAGCCCTTTGCCTTCCAGTGAAACGAACGCAATCTTCTCTTACAGAAATGAGTATCTTATATTCCAGAAGATTATTAAATTAGAGTACGAGTTTCCTGAGAAATTCTTCCCCAAAGCCAAGAATCTTGTGGAACAACTTCTGGTGAGTGGCTTTTGTTTATTTAAACCTTTTGTTGCATCACAAACTCGGCTGCAGTAGAAGATGTCACAAATGTTGTTGTTGTTTACGGGACTTGCTGATTAGATGTGTGGTTTTTTTTCGCTCCATAAAACATGACACAGTTGTTGGATCCTTGCAAGCGGATTGGCTGTGAGGAAATGGGCGGGTACGAGCCGCTGAAATCCCACCCTTTCTTTGAGTCGATCGGCTGGGACGACTTGCACCTGCAGACTCCGCCTAAGCTCACACCTTACCTGCCCGCCATGTCTGAGGATGATGAGGACTGCTATGGGAATGTAAACACACACACACACACACACTCACACACACACACACCCCACGTTACTAGACCAATGTCTGACAGTTTTGATACTGGACTCTGATGGACTCAAACTGTTCCTGCTCTTCAATCTCTCTCTCTCTCTCTCTCTCTCTCTCTCTCTCTCTCTCTCTCTCTCTCTCTCTCTCTCTCTCTCTCTCTCTCTCTCTCTCTCTCTCTCTCTCTCTCTCTCTCTCTCTCTCTCTCTCTCTCTCTCTCACTCTCTCTCTCACTCTCTCTCTCTCACTCTCTCAGTATGACGACCTCTTAAGCCAGTTTAGCAGCATGCAGGTGGCGCAGCCCGGCCCCTCGCCCTCATTGTCAGAACCGTCAGAAAGTCCGCTTCCTGTCTGTAACCCCGCCCCCAGCGTGGATCAGTTCATCCACGTCCATGAGCTGGACAGCAATAGCATGGAGTTGGACTTGCAGTTCAGCGAGGAGGAGAAGCGTCTCCTGCTAGACAAGCAAAGCACCGCAAACCCATGGTACACACACATATATGTGCACACACATCAAACATGCAAGCACACACACACTGTGTAATTTGTCAGTGTATACACTATAAATATTTTAGAGAGCCTTAATGGTGTGTGTGTGTGTGTGCGCGCACTGTGTTGTATTTGCAGGCACCAGTTTGTGGAGAATAACCTCATCCTGAAGATGGGCCCAGTCGACAAGCGCAAGGTGAGTTTCAAACCTGCTTTTGTGATATTAAATGTTAAAGTTGTATGTCTTACAGATTGATGAATTATGAACTGTGTGTGTGTGTGTGTGTGTGTGTGTGTGTGTGTGTAGGGTCTGTTTGCACGGCGCAGGCAGCTGCTCTTGACTGAAGGTCCTCACCTGTACTATGTTGATCCGGTAAATAAGGTCCTAAAGGGGGAGATCCCCTGGTCACCAGAGCTGCGGCCAGAAGCCAAGAACTTCAAAACCTTCTTCGTCCACACGGTAAACACACACACACACACTCTCTCACACACACACACTTTCTATCTCATATTTCTTTCTATTTCTGTTTTTGTTTTTTTCAATTTTTTTTTCTTTCTTTCTCTCTCTTCTCTAAGTTCTCTTTTTCCCGTCCCTCTTAAATCCTATTTCTCTTTCCCTCCTTTTCTCCTTCTTTCGCATTCTTTTTCTCTCTGTCACGTTCTCTGCCTTACTGTCTCTTTCTTTTTATCCTTTTCGCTCTCTATCCGTCTTTCTTTTCTGTGTCTCTCCTCCCGTTTTCTGTCTGTCTGTCTGTTCCCCCTCTTTACTACAGTAACCTGTAGAACGATATCTAGCTGTTTTAAAGACAAACACATGATTAGGCTACATTTACTTAGAGTCGATAGTACATCTTCATCCTCCTCCTCCTCCTCATCAGGTCTGATTAGCTCTGGATCTGACCTTTCCTTGACTTGGTTTTATGGAGATTAGACATATAGATTGTGAGCTCCTTCTTTACTCGGCGTCTTGTGCTCATCGTGTCTTTTAACGTTTCAGCCGAACCGGACCTACTACCTGATGGACCCGAGCGGCAACGCTGATAAATGGTGCAAGAAGATCCAAGAAGTGTGGAGGAAGATCTACCACAAACATCAGAACCCTAGCGTATAGGAGCTTTCCCCTACGGCCACGCCCCCCAGCACCCCTTCGACCAATCACAGAACAGACACACCTCCGCCGCTCTCTCTTGCTGTCGCTCTCTCCATCTGTCTCTTTCCTCCTTGGGTCTTAACGCAGGGGGTGTGTCCTGTCTGTCTGATTGGTCTGCGTTTAGAGTTAAGGCGGGTCCTTTGCCCTGATTGACCGCAGTAGCTGGTCTAGCTGATCTGATTGGAGGATGTGGTGGTTTTGTGTGTTTTTTTTTTTTGTTTTTTTTTTTAGTTTTTTAGTTTTTTTTGTTTAGTTTCTTTTTCCCTCCCAAAATCCCCCCCAAAAAACTGATTTAAAAAAAAAAAAAAGACAGAAAACCATTGCAATCATCTCCCCACTGCAGAACTATGGGTAATGTAGTTCTCCTGACCGTAATCCATCACCTCGCCCTCCCTTCCACCCATAAGGCCCTGAGCCAATAGCGTGACTGATCTTCAGTTCTTATTTTTGTTTCATTCGTTTTTCTTTCAAATCGTCTGCAATGGGATATGGACTGTGTGTGTTCCTGAGTGAAGACATGAGCAGGTGTGTGTGTGTGTGTGTGTGTGTGGATACGATTGGATGATTGAGAGTGTGTATGTGAGCACATTCTTTCTTTCACATGGGTGTTTTTAACAGGTAGGAGATGAGCGTGTGTGTGTATGAGCGTGTGTGTATGAGCGTGTGTGTGTGTGTGTCCTCCTCCTGGTTGGTAACTGATGACTGTGATGTATAGTTGATGTAATATTGAACTTGGATGCGAGTGCAGCGAGGCGACTCTTGGATCCGGGTTTTGTATTTTTATTCTTGTATAAGGTTATTTGGGCTCGTCTCCGTTCAGAGGCCCAGCAACTCTGTGTTATTTAAATTCTAATATATGAGAATCATATTTGGATTGAAGTCACGTTCGAGGGCCTTGCTGTGTATGTTTTTGAAATGTAAAGCCTTTGAATGTGAAGAATTATTGTAAACTATGATATTTTACAGCTTGTTTTTTTTTTGTTTGTTTGTTTTTGTTTGTTTTCTTCTTACTATATCATAAAACATTTTCTATTTGCTCAATGATCGACTCATATTCTGATAATTTAAAGCCTTTTCCATTCACAGGCTCTGGCCCATGCGTGAGTGAGTGAGTGAGAGTGTGTGTGTGTGTGTGTGTGCGTGCGTGTGGGCGGAGCCTGGTTTGCGTTTGGATCTGTGTGTATTTTTCCTCGTCCAGCTCTCGAGCTTGACGCCACCTAGAACTGAAATAAAGCATGTAGGGGTTTAGGCCAATAGAAACCTCGCCTCCTGTCTTGTCTTGTCTTATAATTATCTGCTTCTAACTTCATCACTGACATCATTACTAGTTGTTCATTCTCGTTATCCAACCTGCTTATACTGTTTATGGATGATGGCAAACAAAACTACAGGGCAACATGTTTCCATTAAGCTTTTTTTAAAGGTGGGGTCTCCGATTTTTGAAAGCCAATGTTGACATTTGAAAGCACCAAAACAAACACACCCCTAAACCAAATGTGTCCCACCCCTGTATTGATAGCTCCGCCCACACATACATACGTAACCCAGGCAACTAATGGAAAGAAATGTGTCTTTATCATAGCTGAAGTGAAGAACAATACGATTGTAGATAAACAAACAAGCAAAAATGACACACAAACATAATCATGTAAAGGACAAAGACATATATTAGTTATTATATATTGTGTAACAAAACAAAACCAACGTTACTCACCTATCGAGAAGGAAAAAAGCGCCTCGGCGTCTTAAGTAAAGTTGGTCACATATTCACAGATTGGAGTTTCCCGAGTCAATAACTCCTGAGCTAAACGCTGTTACTACACAAAACACGGTTGTAGCTGCGTCTCTACATTACTACGATAGAAAAGAGGTGTTATTTGTGTAGTAACAGCGTTTAGCTCAGGAGTTATTGACTCAGGAAACTCCAATCTGTGAATATGTGACCAACTTCCTGCTCCTTCAGTTCTCTCCAGCGATGGAAAGCTGATCCTATATTAACACGTCCTACTTCTTACCTTATCGTAAGTCTTTCTTCTCTTTCTTTCTTTGTTTTTATCCTCCATGTCAATGTTAAAACCGCTTTCTGCCGCTTTATGTCACACATGCGCACTGAACACTGTCTCCGCCCATATTGATAAGACACGCCCCTTTCTGCTCATTGGCTACACGTTTGTTTTGATTTTTGTTTAGTTTCCCGCCTGACTTAGTTTTCTGAAGCATTTCTCAAACAACAGAGACCCCACCTTTAACTCCAACAACCATGTATATAGACACTAGTGTTGCCAGATTGAGCATAGTTTATGTGCATTTTATGCACTTCCTGTAATTTCTCACTATTTCTCATTCATCAAGTTCATGCTGTACTCGACTCATCTTTATAAATCCCACAGCTTCCAAATGGATGGTGTTTGTATATTTATTTGCGTGAAAAAATTCAAACTTTCCTTTCAAAATCCCAGTCGAAACATCAGCTTTACCTTTAATCTGTAAATTGTTAAAAACTACAGTCTTGTCAATAAGTAGATGGAGAAATGAACCAAGTGTCTCAGCAATACAAGTTTTTATTTGTTTTATTTTGCTAGTACTTCTGTAATACGTTTGTACTGTTAAACGTTGCAAAGGAATCATCGCATATAAACAAAGAGCCATTTAAACTGCTCGACAGAGAGAAGAGGTGTTTCTCTTTCATGTTACATCACTGACACACAATGATGAGTCCACAGAAAGACAAGACGAGCCTTAAACTATGAATAATAATAATAATAATAGCAAGATGCATGGTGAAGTTTGGTGACCTGCTGACCCACCAGAGCAAATGAAATCTAGCCATAAGAGTCAGTGTGGGAAGGTTACAGATGTTGCGCAGTCTGTCCATAATTACGATTACGCTCACAACCTTGGGGTAACCATGAACAATCAACTGTCCTTTTCCTCTCATGTTGCTAATGTGACTCGCTCATGTCGGTTTCTGTTCTACATTAGAAGGATT
>NC_083464.1:31130370-31160370 GCF_030014155.1 Tachysurus vachellii
GGAGGGACTCTATGCAAATGAGCTGTGCACCATACATGTGCCAGGTACAAATAAAATCAGCAATCAGCGTTTAAGTAACTTCTGCTGGTGTAATTTAGTCTGCTTTGCTTTATGTCAACATTTCCACGCAATGTTACTTAATGATCGACGTGTTAGGCCCGTTGTGTGTATAAAGAGTTGTTCTGTTGTCGATTCTCTCGCCCGTCTGCTTCTGCGAGCCGAAAGCAGCTTGAGCTTGACACACAGATCCTCTCTTTCACCTGAGAACAAGAGTCTCTCTCTCACACACACACACACACACACACACACTTCATCTCTCACTCTTCATTTTAACATGTGCAGACATTCAGCACGTTCATGTAAACTTCTTTATTTCATGCGTCATGTCAATTTTTGACTGATGAAACTAAATGATCAGATGATCAGATCAGATCAACATGCGCTGAATATTACAGATACAGATTTCCATCGTTATGACAAACGTTTCAAGCCACTAAATCATTTATTTATTTATTTTTCCCATATAAGTCCCATAGACGCGACGGTGGTTTTTAGTGCCCATGGACTGACTGTTTAAGTCTTTGACTGTCCACCTGTCCCTGGTTGTAGCTGCTTCTCCTCCTCTCACAGCCTAATGGCAGATTGTAATCCCAAATCCTCACCGATCCTGCGTAATCCCGCTTTCTACGGCCATTAACTCGGGAAAGAATCCCGTGCCTGGATTAACACTGATCCACCTGAAGCTCAGTCGTTTTTATAAAGGGTATATTTTTATAAAGTTAATAATAACCCCGGGGGGCACGGTGGCTTAGTGGTTAGCCTCCAGGGTTGGGGGTTCGATTCCCGCCTCCACCTTGTGTGTTTGGCGTTTGCATGTTCTCCCGTGCCTCGGGGGTTTCCTCCGGGTACTCCTCCCCCGGTCCAAAGGCCCCAGTCCAAATTGTCCGTAGTGTGTGATTGCGTGAGTGAATGAGAGTGTGTGTGTGTGTGCCCTGCGATGGGTTGGCACTCCGTCCAGGGTGTATCCTGCCTTGATGCCCGATGACGCCTGAGATAGGCACAGGCTCCCCGTGACCCGAGGTAGTTCGGATAATTGGTAGAAGATGAATGAATGAATGAATGAATGAATGAATGAATACCCCACAGCTTGTGTATATCTACTAATGCTATTATATCAAAGTTAACGTCCTTGAATGAAGTAAATACTACGTACATATTAATATAACACAAAAATATTAAGCTATTATTACTGTATACATACTGTATATAGTCAGGTTCCCGTGTGACCTCATAATTTTTAATTTTTTTTTTTATAACATGCTAACATACTAAGAATGGGAGATTACCGGCACGTTGAATATATAAAGTACTTAAAGGAAGGTAGAAGGTGGAAGGTAGAGGACTGCTGTGACTCTGTGTGTGTGTGTTTTATTCATGAACCTCCTGCTATTAAGGAGCGAGCTGCCGGTCTGAAGTGAACACACACTCCTCTGTGCATTAATATTTAACCCTACGCTTTCTCACAAGAGATCTCAGCTTACAGGGACAAATACTTGAGAGATCAGATATTAAAAACTGGGGATTTTACAGTATACTGTTATTTAAAAAGGTGTGTGTGTGTGTGTGTGTATGTGTATGTGTGTGTGTGTACCAGGATGAGGTGGGTGCATATTTGATCGACAGAGATCCAGTGTACTTCGGGCCCGTGCTGAACTACCTGAGACACGGCAAACTGGTCCTCAACAAAAATCTGACAGAGGAAGGTAACAAACACACACGAACACACACACACACACACACACACACTGCTTTCACCATACAGATGGTGCTATGGTGTTCCAGGTGGTTGCTGGGTTTATACACATGGTTGCTAGGTGGATGCTGTTATTATCTACACTATATGGCCAGAAGCATGTGGCCTCCCATCGTAATTATGAAGTTTTAACAGAAGGGTGCAGCAAACAAAAAAACCGTCCAGTGAGCCTTAGTTCTGTGAGAGAATCGCCTGGTTGATCAGAGCAGAATGTCCAGACAGGTTCGAGCAGGTTTAGAGCTGTTCATCTCCTGACAGGTCGCTGAAGCTACAGCGTGCACAGAGGAACTTCAACTGGACTGTTCTTGTTCTTGTACCTGTTTAATTAAACCCTAACCCTAAAATCCCACATACTGTAGATCCAATCTGCTTGTTTTTTGTGCTGTCATGGATCTGGGTCTCTTTGCACTTGCACTACTTTACTGGGTCTGTTGGTAAATTACTACTTGGTCTGTCTCAGGTGTGTTTGGTGATAATAAGAGGGCGGGGCTTCCTCTGAGATCTCTGTATCTGATGCACTAGTTAGTTAGTGAGTAACACTTTCCATCGAGCTGCACCTCCGCTCCAGCACCCAGGGGGTGGAATGAACTTCCCCTAGAAGACCAAAGACCTTCCTCTTCACTACACATATAAATAAATAGGTCCTGTGATTGTCACTGTACTAACTGATCTAACAGGGTTGATGTTATGAGTGTGAACACATGACAAGTCTGAAGAATGGTATATGGAGGGGGGGACGTTGTAACCTAGTGGTTAAGGTGTTGGACTACTGATCAGAAGGTGGGATTCCAGGGCCACGAAGCTGCCACTGCTGGGCCCCTGAGCAAGGCCCTTAACCGTCAACTGCTCAGCTGTATAAAAGAGATAACTGGAAGTTGCTATTTAACATTCCTGTCTCTGTCTCTGTTTCAGGAGCTCTCGAAGAGGCGGAGTTCTACAACATCGCATCGTTAATTAAAGTTATCAAGGACAGGATCAGAGAACGAGATGCCAAAACTCTACACGTGAGTAAGAACTCGAACCCGTGATTTTCTAGATTACTGAGATTATCACTGCAGATCCTGATAATGCTACAGCCATGTGGTGGCTTGTGTATGGGGAAGAGGGTGGATGTGTCTTTCAGCAGTAGGTGTAGCAACATCAACTGAGCTGGCATGTGACTGGAAATCGGTGAAAAACTGAAGTAATGAATGATTTGCTGTTTACAGACTCACTCTCTCTCTCTCTCTCTGTCTCTCTTTCTCTCTCTCTTTCTTTCTCTCTCTCTCTCTCTCTCTTTCTCTCTGTCTCTCTCTCTCTCTCTCTCTCTCTCTTTCTCTCTCTGTCTCTCTCTTTCTCTCTCTCTCTTTCTTTCTCTCTCTCTTTCTCTCTTTCTCTCTCTCTCTCTCTCTCTCTCTGTCTCTCTCTTTCTCTCTCTCTCTTTCTTTCTCTCTTTCTCTCTCTCTCTTTCTCTCTCTCTCTCTCTCTCTTTCTCTCTTTCTCTCTCTGTCTCTCTCTTTCTCTCTCTCTCTTTCTTTCTCTCTTTCTCTCTCTCTCTCTCTCACTCTCTCTCGCTCTCTCTCTCTCTCTCTCTCTCTCTCTCTCTCTTTGTGTTCTCTCTCACTCTTTCTCCATCCAGACTCCAGTGAAGCATGTGTACAGGGTGTTGCAGTGTCAGGAGGAAGAACTCACTCAGATGGTGTCCACCATGTCAGATGGATGGAAGTTTGAGCAGGTGAGAGAGAGAGATAGAGAGATAGAGAGACCCACACTTTTCATCTCATCCCTCTATCCCTCTTGTCTTGGCAGCATTGTGTGATTATGTGCTCTTGTCAGTGTAGGCTATGGGCAGACAAAGAAGTCTGAGTTTCTCCTGATAATGTCTTGCATGTAGAAGGGGGGAGGAGTCGTGTCAAACTCACCCCGCCCACTTAAGGAGAGGCGTGTCCCTTAATCCCCTGTTTCCTGCAGTCATTAGGTCGTCATGTGATTGCATGACTTCTCTTGCTGGCCAATTTTATTTTCCTCGTCTTGTTATTACTGTCTAGGTCGCTGTGTTAATGTGTAAATGGAAGCGATGGGAATTATGACTCATTCCTTTTAGCTCCATACGTCATTTTCACGTTTAAAAATGCAGTTAATGTTAGAATTAGCCATAAACTTTTTTCCACACTGAATCAAATGAATCAGGTATCACAAAACGTATTTGCATTTTCTATCCCTAATTTTTTTCACACATTGGCAAGTGCTTGTTTTTAAAGATTACTATTTTAATTAAACTTTTGGTCTTGAGTTGCTGATCATAAACACGGCCCCCGGTGCGCGTCGGATGTGTAGGAAACCCTTCTGTCGTTTTGTGTTCTTGGCATCGATGAGTTTGGCCTGTTTCTGCTTGTAAAAAGGATTCACTTACCTGATTCACTTAAAAGAGTCATTTATGATAAACGAATCATCTAGCAAGTGTATAAGCATGTTTGTGCATGTGTGTTGCTGTTTTTGTGAGTTCATAACAACGCGGCCTCGGTCACGTGTGCTGGGCATGTCCAAGCATGTTGCCACTGTCACACAGCTGTGTGTGTGTGTGTGTGTGTGTGTGTGTTCCAATGACGTTAACTGTGTTATTCTACATTGAATGTTATTCCTTATAGCAGAATTTGGGTTAATTAGAGAAAACGCAACATTTATGTTCTTCACTCTTCGTGTGTGTGTGTGTGTGTGTGTGTGTGTGTGTGTGTGTGTGTGTGTGTGTGTGTAGCTGGTAAGCATCGGCTCCTCCTATAACTATGGCAGCAAAGACCAAGCCGAGTTCCTATGTGTTGTTTCCAAGGAACTTCAAAAACAGTCATCCGGTAACACCAGCCAGCCGAGTGAGAAAGCCAAGGTAAAGATCGTGCGGTGCGTCTCTTGTTCTTGAAAATAAAGACGACTTTCTGATTTTAACTAGTCCTCTTTCCCTTTTCTTTTAGATACTCCAGGAGCGAGGCTCTCGGATATGAGGCTCTAAGATAAAACGTGTTCATCTTCAAACATACACAAGTTTTAGTTTCTGAAACATTTTCTCAGAGGAAAATTGCCACCTGATCAAGCCTGTAAATGACTCTGTAAATGCGTCTCGGTGACAGTAACGTCTTTGTTTTAGGATCATTTTATCATTCAGTATTAGTTTTATTAGAGCCGTGAAAATTTCCATCAATAGATCGTGAGTTGATTTTGGTGCCTGGAACCATAACTATAATGAGGTAAATTCCGCCACTGCAGCTAAGAAGACCCGAGGATATGCTCCACTTTGAGAACCACTGAATTAAGAGCAAGACTTGAAACATCTTAGTATAGTCATGTTGAAAGTCTTAGAAGTGAAAATGTCTGACTTAAAGGCTTCCCTTGTTGCTTAGATTTAGTTCGGAGATGTTGCGACTTCTATAAATTAGCAAGCTGTTCAGGGCACTTGGTAAAAGGATGCCGTAGCAGTGGAAAAGACCTTTGAAGCACAATGAAAGTGACGTGACATACGACATACTCAGAATTCGTTCTCTGCGTTTAACCCATCCAAAGTGCACACACACAGCAGTGAACACACACACACACACTGTGAACACACACCCGGAGCAGTGGGCAGGCATTTAGGGGGCGCAAGGGCAAGGGCAAGGCACCGAACCTGGCCAGCCGGAGACTCAAACCCACAACCTTAGGGTTAGGAGTCAGACTCTCTAACCTCTAGGCCACGACTTCCATGACAATGTCTGTCTGTCTCGCTGTAAACTTTCCTAGACTTGTCGGGGAAAAAAATGAACAAAAATGTACTGCGTAGCTAAATACTGTGGCCCTGCGGTGTTCTGTAAGAGAACGTGCACGATATAAATCTCAGGGAACAAGCGAACAATCGTGCAATCGAATCGAATAGAATTTTATTATTGACTAACTTTTATTATTGACTAACGCGATCATGACATCTCAGAGTTTTCCCAAGTCTTGGTAGAGTTACAGTTACCACTGCTATTGGAAAAGTTTAGCATTTTCCAATAGTAGCATAGATCCACAGCACTTTATTCCCCTTGCACCACTAGCATTTTTTAAATGGACTAAAGAACAATGATAATGTTGTTTAATGCTGTAATTTACATCACAGCAGCTATAAGCAGTCGTTCACTAACCAGTCTCAAGCATCCCTGTCTATTGATTTTAATAAGACAAATAAATCTAGCTAGTCATGTTAGCAAGGGACAACGCAGCAAGAGGACCAGCTTTACCTCTGGATGTTAGAACTCTCTGATGCTGGAGACGCCTTCCATAGTTGTTTAAAAAACTCCCTTACAAAAGGAAAAGTTGTTTTTATACGAGCATTATAGCGTTAGTCAACTCACACAAAGTTAGTGGTGTTAGTGAACACTGAAGATGCCAGCGCTTATAGTGATCAAAAAAGAAACAATAAACTGCAAAGTATCTCTAGCTATCTGTCTGCAGGTCTCTATTAAACACTATTGATTAAACAGAATCTAACCCTGTATATAAATGAGTCTGGGGAAGGCTTATTGTACGCCTGATACATGGTGCACTTCAGGGTCTGCCGAGTCTCGTGTGTAAATCAGACGATACAATATATTTGTAAACTTAAACTCTTTTATGTTTGAAATGCTGCTTCTTTACTCGTCACTTCAGGCAGTATAGTTATGCTAATAAATTTTACGCGTTTTAACAGATGTTGTCTGTTTTTTCTTCTCCAGGTTATAGCTATACTCTGCTGCATTTATATAGGTTTTTCTTGGTCTGAATAAACTCTGTGTAAATTCCACACATATTTATGACAGGATTTCAACCAAACGCCATTTGTTTTCCACTGATATTGATAATGTAGCGAAGCAGAGACATTTTAGACATAATGAATTTGTTTGTAGCTCCAAACTGTAACTTGGTTTCAGATGAATAGTTTATACTACGTCCCTCAATCCCAGCTCACTATAAAAGTATCATTTTTTGCAATAAATCTATAAATCCTTGAAAAAGGTTCTGCGATGATCTATAAATCCGTTAAAGGTCATGATGACTACGCTTCTGAACACAAGAGTAGCACAACTTTCACCCAACGAAACCAAACCCAAACCAAACGCAAACCAAACCCTAGCCAACCTCCCACTGAAACATTTAGAATGTTCTACATGTTGCACCATCGTAGTTCCTTGAAGATCATGGGAAGAAGAAGAGGAAGATTTTCTTCCATCATTCTGTTTACTTTCAGTGAACCTGACAAAGCCACTTTAAAAGTACGACCCTGTCAGATGAAACTGTAGGCTGAACCTGAGCTACTGATTAATAAAATGGTGTATTTCTATAGGCGTGCACAATAAACTGTGTTTAAATAAAGCTGTCTATTGTAATTCTGACAGACCTTCCAGGTCACAATGACTGGTCATTTTTTTACACGTTTTAAACCCCCATTTTTTTTTACCTTGGAGTCATTTGGGGTCCTGCATCCTGCCCCTTTAGCGCCCTCGTGCGGACCTTCAGCTTATTGCACCCTCATCTGTTTCACTGTTGCCATGGAGATTTTCTGTCCCTACACCAAACGCTGTAAATTAGCCAAGTCAATGCATTGTTGTTATTCCTGTTATTTCAGATATCGTACAACAAAAGCGACCGATTCAAAGCCCGACTAATTGGTTTGTGTCCAATTAGTGCGTGTTTGTATGTTTTTCTGAGGGTGCGCGGCCCCTTTAAATCACAGGGTGTCTAAAACAATGCCTGTGTTAAACGATCGTGTCGAAAGTGAATAAGGGTGAAATAAAACCCGGTACACAGATTTTTACCACGCTTACAAAGTATGATTTATAATATCTCAGTAACTGCACTCAGGTGGTTATGTTTTTAGATATATTTTTATTGTAATGTTAGCATTACGTTCAGGCGACATGACGACCCCCTCGGAGGTCCTACTTAGTCCGGTTCAGAACGGATGTGTTTTCGGGAGGGAAACTTGGCTGGGTTTTGTTTGTCCCGGGTTTAACACGGTTCTAATAGAAGTGTCTAGAAAGTCACGAAGCGGCCTGGCGTTCACGAGGTGAGGCGGTGATCAGGCTGAATGTGCGCTAACCCGGTCCCCGGAGCGCGCGGATGATCTTCAGGCGATTATTAGCACACTTTAGCGTCTGCGGTCGGTGCGGATGCGCGTTCGCGTCAAAGGAAGTCCAGGTTTCTTTGTCCAATGCGCGGTCATGAATGGCGTCTCCGCCGCTGGGGGAGACTTGTGTTAAAAACTCCGCGGAGACACGAACCTCGGGCTTGTGCTCGTAATAAAGCTGCGCGTTTTATATGCGACAGCGCGGAACAACGCGCTGTGCAGCTGATAATAAATCAGTGTTCCTGTAACGCGTTATACGGCTTCTAGGAAGTGATGCTAGCTGTTAGCATGTCGCTAGCGGTTAGTTAGCATGTCGCTAGCGGTTAGTTAGCTTGTCGCTAGCGGTTAGCTAACATGTCGCTAGCGGTTAGTTAGCTTGTCGCTAGCGGTTAGCTAACATGTCGCTAGCGGTTAGCTAACATGTCGCTAGCGGTTAGCTAACATGTCGCTAGCGGTTAGCTAACATGTCGCTAGCGGTTAGCTAACATGTCGCTAGCGGTTAGCTAACATGTCGCTAGCGGTTAGCTAACATGTCGCTAGCGGTTAAGGTGTTGGGCTACTAATCGGAAGGTTGTGAGTTCGATTCCTACGTCCACCAAGCTGCCACTGTTGGGCCCTTTAGCAAGGCCCTTAACCCTCAATTGCTCAGTTTAAAATAAAAGATAAAAATGTAAGTCGCTCTGGATATAAGGGCGTCTGCTAAATGCTGTAAATGTAGATAACGTCGCTAGCGGTTAGTTAGCATGTCAGCCTGCTAGTGAAGCTACATAACTAGCTTCATCAACAACTGCCCGCTGTTGACAGTGTGAGCAGTTCGGCTTGTTTTTAAAACGCACTTTCTAACCAGAGCCGCTGTTTGTGTTCAGCAAGAGTTTATTTTTGTTGCTAACAGGTTTGTTGTTCGCTGTTTTTAGTTATGAGGGAGAGGGGGCGAGTTCGCGCGCGCGAGTGTTGCGCGAGCACGCGGCTCAATTAATGTGAATAAATCGCAATGTTCATTTGCATATTCATTCTTGAGCAATAAGACATTTTTAATTGCTTTTTATTTATTTAAAATGTGTTATTTATTATTAAAGATGACTAACGGCAAGGTGGAGTTTGTTAATGTACATAATCATGAATTAATAACATGCATATATTTTACATCGCCTTCGGTTGGTTGTTTAGGTTAAAAAGAAAATCGGTGTGTTTTATGCGTTGTAAAGTGATTCACGTCACAGAAGACGCATCATGCATTAATGAGATCCTGTTGGTGTTTTTGGTTTCACTTAGATTCCTTTTTACCTTTAGGATCAGCGGTCATGTCTGGCATTGCTCTGAGTCGACTTGCACAAGAGCGGAAAGCGTGGAGGAAAGATCACCCTTTTGTGAGTTTTGTCTCCAACACAAACACACGACACACTATGTATTAAACCCCACTAATGAAGTCGTGACGGTCTTTTCTAGGGTTTCGTTGCTGTTCCGACTAAGAACCCTGATGGTACGATGAACCTGATGAATTGGGAATGCGCCATCCCAGGAAAAAAAGGGGTAAGACTTTGTTTTTGTTTGTTTTGTTTTTTTTACAATGCATTTGATGCTACCTTGATAACTTTACTTCCTGTCCTTGGTTCATGTTTAGACTCCATGGGAAGGAGGTCTGTTTAAGTTAAGGATGCTGTTTAAAGACGATTACCCATCATCCCCTCCAAAATGTACGTTTCACAAAGGCCTTCTTTTCTTGAGTGAAACTGAGTGTATTTCTGAATCGGCTCTGAACCAAACGCTCTGGGCTTTGTCTGGCAGGTAAATTCGAGCCGCCGCTGTTTCATCCGAACGTGTACCCATCGGGAACAGTGTGTCTCTCCATTTTAGAGGAGGATAAAGACTGGAGACCTGCTATCACGATCAAACAGGTAACACACATACAAAAAAAGCCTGTTTTCACTACATAACGTTTTTTTTTTTTTTTAAATAACGTTTATAAAAGTGCTATTTTGGGTAAATTGTATATATATTGTTCTGTAGATTCTCTTGGGAATCCAGGAGCTTTTAAATGAGCCCAATATTCAGGACCCGGCCCAGGCTGAGGCTTACACTATATACTGGTGAGACACACAGACAGACCACATAAACATTCACTTCTTTAACATCAATGCTGCATCAAAGACTTGCGTGTTTTGTCAAATTAAACGCAGGCTGTTCCCTAACATTTGCCGTTTTTCTGTTTCCAGTCAGAACAGAGTGGAGTACGAGAAGAGGGTCCGAGCACAAGCCAAAAAGTTCTCTCCCTCGTAGACGGAGGGGTGGATAATTCGGAGGGAATGTGTCAGCACTCGTTTATTTTTCATCTTCTTTTTCCTCCTCCTCCCCTCTCTCACTGGGACTGAAAGGACTTGACGTGATGTCTGTGCCATCTGCCCCAACCCTGCAGGCCCCTCCCCTGATAGTGATGTCACAACACAGCCCCTGCCCCTATCGAACAACCCTATCAGCAGGACAGTCCCTGCCTCGCTTTATCGTCGGCCAATCAGAAATGGACCTCATCTATTCCTCACGTGTTTTTTTTTTTTTTTGTTTGTTTTTTTTTCCCCCAGTCAA
This sequence comes from Tachysurus vachellii, assembly GCF_030014155.1. Lineage (NCBI taxonomy): Eukaryota > Metazoa > Chordata > Actinopteri > Siluriformes > Bagridae > Tachysurus > Tachysurus vachellii. The sequence continues at coordinate 31,140,855 of NC_083464.1, forward strand.
CACAAACATGGAGTGACTGAATGAAAACTATTAACTTTCTGTGTACGTATCGTGAGTGTGCGAGCGTGTGTGCATGTATGTTTCCTCTTATTTTAATGTTAAACTTCCCTTCTTTTGGTCATTGTCCCTCATGATACAGAGTGCGTGAGAGCGTGCGCGTGTTCGGTAGCTGGGCTGAAATCTCTGCAGCGTAAAACGGTGGAATCTTGCTTTTGTCGCACTTCCCTACATCTTCCACACGGTAAAATTAACATTGGGGGGAAAAATTATTAGCTTAAGAGTTAAATCAGCCGCTGTGATTTTGCTGCGGTGGGCTGTACCGAGCGGCTGCCGCTAAAGCCGCACGCGAACGCTGGTTTAAGTTGAGTAATCTTAAATTTGGGATCATTGTAGGGTCAGACTTACTCATACTCACCAGGATAGCTTTCCTCTTTATTTTATTTTTTTTTTCTGTTTGTTTTTGTTAACGATGGGAACATGTGTCCTGTGTTCTTTTGTTGGTTTAATAAAGATCTTTCTACAAAACTATTGTCTGAAACAAACCTCAATTATATGTAGAACCCGTGATGATTTTCACAATCTCAACGACACCCTTAAAGCTTTCTCGTTACTTGATCGTTTAGTACCCGGATTTTAGCCATCATCTGCTTCCAACCGCTCCCTTCGAGTGGTCCGTGTATTTAGCCGAAGATTAAACAAGCCTCGATATTCTTAATTCCGTTTGTTTAGAAGGTGTAGATTAATTTTATGAACGGAGAACAACCTCCAAAGGGACTTGTACGGTAAACAGTGTAAAACGTGTCATTTTTGCCATGGCGACGTCTTTTTTTTTTTTTTTTTGTCAAGAGACGTTTAGTGTTTGTGGTCTCCGTCGTCGAATTTTTCCTCTAGTTACAAATCGAGTTAGCCTTCAGGACGGAGGGGTTTTCAGTTTCACGCTAACACGAATATTTTTTGTCATATTCATTTGTGTAAAAGGAAGAATGATTCCAGAAGCTGACATTCCGAAATAATATTTAAATATTCGCAGTTAAAAGGAAAAGAAATACAAGCTTTTTTTTTTTTTTTTAATTTGAGGGAAAATAATTAACTTCAGTTGACCTGCACCACACCACCAGTCTGTCATCGATCATGTTTAACGACTTAAGGGTATATTTGCTCCACACATGAATCTACTTGCTCATTAAGTACATTTCTGTAATCTGAAACCTGCTTCTTGAAATCTTTGCTCTGACTGACTTGCTTCCAGACTGCGGTGGTGTTTGTTATGACTGCGGTTAGAGTCTCTTCAGTCTAAACAGCCCCAGTGTTTTTAAACGATGCCTTTGATACCTTAGCCTTTGATTAAGGGTCGAAGTGTAAATTAGGTGTTTTTAAAATCTTTCATCACAAGCCAAAATCCTGGAACCTGAGATGTTAGTGCACATGTGTGAACGTTACACCAAAACTAAACTCATGGAGAGAAAAAAAAGGTCACAATTTGATATAAAAACCTTTTTATTTTTGGATAGATTTGTAAATAAGATGTTAAAATACACCTGAGATGTGTGCATGTGCTACAAGGTATTTAAGATATAAGATAGCTATTAACTGACATACGTCGTCTCCTTATTTACATTTTTCGAGAGCTAAAAATCCATCGGTTAATATGTGACCGTAACTTAAAATCTTTAAAGAAATGACTGAATTATTTTGCTATTATAATGCGATATTTTACAAACGGATCCCTCAAAAAATCTGAAGGTTTGTAACCAAACGGAGATGAAATAACACTGCTATGTATTTCTGCCAAATGCTGAGTCCGTGTCATAAAGGAGCAAGCGTGATTTCAGGTCTGGGGAGTAAAAGCATGTCACCTCCAAAATTTCAGTTTCATGTTAGAAATTCTGACAACTCTGTTCCCGCCATTATATGCAAGGGTGGTCAGAATTCTTTCGGAAGATGTGAGGGATTGTTCGGAATTTTTCCATGATAGGTGGGATCGGTCAGAATTCCTTCGGAAGTGTGCAGGGTTAGTCAGAATTCCTTCGAGAGCCAGTTTAAAATCAGTAATCAATATCTCTGGAATGTCTTTCAGATATGAAGGATTCTGGATCTTGTGGCCAAAAAAGTGCTCAAAAGATATGATACCTTCTTTGGTTTGTGGGCGGAGACTCTGATTGTGTGTCCAACATTTTCAACATCTCCATGTGCCTTGTTATTGTATTACTTCACAGCAAGAAGTTGGGATTTGCCGCATGTCTCTGAACGGCAAGGCTGTCATCCTTCCAGCAAGCACTGAGTAACTGTTGTGTAAATGTGTGTAATGATTCAGTGTGCGTGTGTGACGTTAGCATTTCCACCATGTTCACTTGGTGTGTGAGAGAGTGCAGTACTCATCGCTGTACATCACGCTCCCCTGCTCTACTGACATCCAAGCCTGCGCCCAGCTACCCATGCTGGGGGATGTGCTTGAATTGGCGAAGGAGGTCTGGCTTGAGCCGTCATTGGCTTCCTTCATCTTTTCAAACCAGGTTGGATTCGGCTCTTCGATCAACCTGTCGATCTGTAGAGACTCCTCCCTCTGGAGCAGGTCGCCCACGTTCTCCGACAGCATCACCGAACACTGACAAAACACACACACACAAAACGTTTGACACGTCACGTTGACTAGAAAGCCATTAAATATTCACCCTAATGACACTCTTGGGGTTCAAACCTACAGTAGATGATCCAAAGACAGCAGAGGTTCACGGGACACCTAAAACACCTTTAAAGTGAGCGAAATATCACACTCACTTTGAAATCTCCGATATGAGGAGCAGGACTTGAGTTCAGTAAACACCCTTTGCACCTGGCAGGAAAATATCAATATATTTACATCTATCATCGGTCCAATGTGCACACGAGAACAAAGCACATAAAAAGTTATTCCTGTAATTGTGTACGAACCTCATCTGTGTATCTGTGTTCTACTTAATCGGTCTTAAACGGTTATTTCTTGTCTTGTGGGTATTCTGTCCTCACAGAGTAACACTAAGAGTAAGAAAGAGAAAGGGAAAGACTCACCTGGTGTATGAAAAGTAGAAGAGCAACACTATGGGCAGTGCGAACAGAGCCATCCAGACTGGAGCTAAAGACGTAACCGGATCATCTGCTTGTGAACACACACACACACACACACACAAACAACAGAACACACTTCGCACTTGTTTGTCGACCGGTGGGTCAAAAAACATATCAAAGCAGCACATGAAATCTAATTCAAATAAACAGTAAACTTTATTTAAGTCTAGAATTTAAAAAAACGAGTTTATATTTTCAGACAGAATGGAACAGGGGGCATTGAAGCCTTTGTTATCGCCACATATACATTACAGCACAGTGGAATTCATTTCTTCACATATCCTGACTGAAGAGGTTGGGGTCAGAGTGCAGGAGCAGCTATGATACAGCACCTCTGGGGCAGGGAAGGTTGAGGGCCTTGCTCAAGGAAGGAAAGATCATCCTTTTGTGAGTTTTGTCTCCAACATAAACACACGACACACTATGTATTAAACCCCACTAATGAAGTCGTGACGGTCTTTTCTAGGGTTTCGTTGCTGTTCCGACTAAGAACCCTGATGGTACGATGAACCTGATGAATTGGGAAAAAAAGGGGTAAGACTTTGTTTTTGTTTGTTTTTTTTACAATGCATTTGATGCTACCTTGATAACTTTACTTCCTGTCCTTGGTTCATGTTTAGACTCCATGGGAAGGAGGTCTGTTTAAGTTAAGGATGCTGTTTAAAGACGATTACCCATCATCCCCTCCAAAATGTACGTTTCACAAAGGCCTTCTTTTCTTGAGTGAAACTGAGTGTATTTCTGAATCAGCTCTGAACCAAACGCTCTGGGCTTTGTCTGGCAGGTAAATTCGAGCCGCCGCTGTTTCATCCGAACGTGTACCCATCGGGAACAGTGTGTCTCTCCATTTTAGAGGAGGATAAAGACTGGAGACCTGCTATCACGATCAAACAGGTAACACACATACAAAAAAAGCCTGTTTTCACTACATAACGTTTTTTGGCCCAGCACTGGCAGCTTGACAGTGCTGGGGATTGAACCCTGATCCTCCAAGCAACGTTCTCCCCGTTCTCCCCATGTTCTCTCCGTGCCTCAGGGGTTTCCTCCGGGTACTCCGGTTTCCTCCCCCGGTCCAAAGACATGCATGGTAGGTTGATTGGCATCTCTGGAAAATTGTCCGTAGTGTGTGATTGTGTGAGTGAATGAGAGTGTGTGTGTGTGTGTGTGCCCTGTGATGGGTTGGCACTCCGTCCAGGGTGTATCCTGCCTTGATGCCCGATGACGCCTGAGATCCCCGTGACCCGAGGTAGTTCGGAGAAGCGGTAGAAAATGAGTAAGTGAGAGTGAGTGAGTGAATCGAACAAATGACACAACCATCATTCTTTTCTTACTGCTAGTGGATCCAGTTGTCCAGTAGACGGTGGGACCCCAGTGACTCCAAACACCTTTGTAATGTATCTGATGAGGCTCCGAGCGCACGTGTGCTGTGTAGTTAGCGTCGGGTGCGAAGGCGGACATCGGCACCGACAAGTTGGTTAGAGTGGAGTGGATATCGAACACCTGCAAACATACACCTTCGACACGTGAATAAGAGAATGTAGACCTGTTCACCGTCTACCTCACGTGCAAAACCAACACCTATTCTACTCTTCTTCTCAGTCCACACTGCGTGTGTCATAAACCACAAACCCTATTTACTATAAAGGCCACATGCATGATAAAAAAACACCAAACACCTCTTTTGGTCAGTGTGACCTAAAATATACACCATTTTCACTATGTAGGTCACATTATAGCAACCGTATCACGCACCGTCATCTCTCTGTCATTAATTCACCCTGGATATGACCCATAACCACACACACTCATGTACGCATCAGAAAGCTTCTAGAGAAAGCATCATATAAAAAGAATTACTAAAAAAATACTAGCTAAACACGACTATATTAAGATTCCCACTTGCAAAGGTGTGATTTTTTTTGTAGTACAAATGTAGGTTTGTACATCTTAGCTAGTCTGCTGGCAAGGTTAAAAAAAAAACATTAGGTTGAAATCTCGTTTTTGATTCGTGATTTTCGATAAGTGGAGAATTCTGTATGGTACTTATTTGTATGGGCTTACACGTTAATCAAAATCATCGTCGTATCAGAAGTACGTTAGAGCGTCATACACACACCTTGCCATTTCCCTGTATGCTGAGTTGGTATTGGAGTTTCGGGACGAGCAATATGTCATCGTCATAGCCACTGAGCCAGTGGAAAACAGCTTTATCTGGTTTCCATAGCAACATCAGGTGTGATGGTGGGACAGGCTGAACTGCAAAAAGCACACATGGTATAGAAATATATACACATACAGTGTACTTGTACTTGTGTGTGTGTGTGTGTCTTACTGTGGAGTACTGGCCTGTAGCCTGTTTCTAACACAACCGAATCGTTCTTGCCGTGGAAACTGTAGTTAAGCGAGATCCGGAAGAAATCCGTGTCCATGAACGTTTCTTCTACGCGTGTAGACAGGTTCATCACACACACCCACGGGCTCGTCTGCGACATTAACACACACTCGAAAGTCTTCCTGCGTGATATAACAGCAGACACATCTGGTAAACATACAGTACACAGTACAGTGTAGGAATCTCGTCAAAAGGCTGGTGTCAAAATCTCAACTCGATCAGCACTTTAAGTTTTTATTCGTTCGACAACTCAAAACGTGCCATGTTCAAAATAAAATGAGAAATAACAGGCAGGATCAAGTGCTTTTGTACATGTTACATTATCATTATTATCATACTTTGCTGTTAAACCAACCACACAACTTCAATTTGTTTTCATTCACTGGCGTGACAGGAAAACGGCACGTGAAAACGTCAAACTAAATCGTTTCAGGGTCGCAACAGTATATACCTCTGCCCCAGAACTTGATAATGCATGAAGCGTGTAAATAATAACCTTTCATCATAGAATTCTAGCCAGTAGAGGGCATCATGGGGCAGTGTCTCAGGGGTCATGTTCAACTCGCACCTGATGGTGTAGAGGTAATCGTTCAAACACTTCCAACTTCGATTAGGATCTATACACACACGCAACAAATCAAACAACAAATCAAACTTTATGTCACGAAATATCAAAATTGTGCTAGAAGTGAAGTAAAAAATGTTTATGCCTAATTATTATGAATTATTTAGGCAGAAATGATCAATTAAAATAACACAGGACATGTGGAAACATATGACAAGACGAGATTAATCAAATTGTTTACCAGACATTAGAACTACATCTTATATTTGTAATATTTGTATACGCTATAAGAGATGGTCTGGGTCAACGGGACGTGCCGTTTGCTAAGCAGCGAACAGAACAAGAAGGTTCAACGGCAGAACGTTAAACAGCAGCGTACCATGGATCATAAACATTAGGATTCCCATTGGGTGCGAAAAACAGACGAACAACTGGGAGAAATGACTGAACCTCATCTTCTTCTTCTGTAAAATACAACAATACAAGCCAAAGCCATCACTCGAGGTGGTTAAAGCAACACAAACCTGTTGCAATTAAGAGAGAGATATTAACGTTTCATAATGATTAAATGATCAGACTAGAATAATCGTCTGTACCTGGAGCTGTTCGAGGTGTTGCTGTATGTTGACCAACAGAGAATGAGAACATTAGTACATAACACACACACTCTCTCTCTCTCTCTCTCTCTCTCTCTCTCTCTCTCTCTCTCTCTTTCTCTCTTTCTTTCTGTGGTTTTTGTGTGAGTTTCAGATCCTTATTTTACGTTTACTCACTGATCGTATCTTTCTAGAGTGTGTGGGGGTGTGTGTATATATATGATATACATCTATAAAAGATATTCAATGTATAAAATTTGATATATATATATATAAAACAAATTCCATGCAAATGTTTTTTATTTCATGTTTTTTTTTACATCATATAGGAGGTGTGCACCGATACAAAAGCCTCTTTCATTAAGAGGAACAGGTAGACTCAAGTTTTAGACAAAGTTTTGACCATGGCACGATGGTTGGTGTCGGACATGACGCTATTTATACTGTATAGATGCTATAACTTCTGCTCTCCAGGGATTCTCAGGCACGACCGAGTTTATTTGTATTGACGCAATAGTGAACATTTGAACATCGGTGAGCGGCAGTCCCGCAGATGGAAGTGACTGGTGTGAGGTGACATAAAGTCTACAGTAACTCTGATATGGTGGTGTACAACTGGCTCAGCAAATGCATGAATAATGGACCCAACAGTGAACCAACCCTAACAGGGTGGTGGTGTGGTGTTAGAAATGTATATTTGACACATTTTTAGCCCAGAATCAATCATTACTTGAAAGCCACAGCCTATTTGAGTATCGTTTCTGACTCTGGACAACCCTTCATGGCCATAACTTACTATATTCTAATGGCTGTTCAGAGCATGCACCATGTCACAAAGCAAATTCATCTCAAACTGGTTTCATGGACATGAAAATAGGTTCAGTGGTCCTCAGAATTTTGGGTTAAACAAGAGATTCATAGTATGAAAGTGCACCTTAAAGAAGGTGCAGGAATCGATGCAAACAACGTATACTACTTTATCCTTTTAAACATTAACTGGAATGCACAGAGGAAAAAGCAGAATAGACAAAGAAACTAACTACGTCTCTGTTTTATCATACGCATGCAAGCAAAACACACCGTGCTCTTTAAATAGTCTCCATTAAATACTCTATAATTCTATATAAACGCTATTTATATTTATTACATCCCCAGACCAACGTTATCTGTTTTCTGCAGATGGTACGTTTATTGGCTTCCTGCTCAGCACTTATCTCCACAGCACACTTAGACTGATAAGACATGGAAAGATTGTTATCGTTACCTCTGTTTTTAGCAGCTTCTGTTAGTTTATCTAGTATTTTAGCTTTATGAAGTCTAGCAGTAAAGGCAGGAAATATAAAGAAATTCTACATTAGTCAGCACCATCAACAGGCAAAGTTAAAGTCGACAGGAAACATCTCAATCAATGGCAATAACCATCCTGGCACCTGGGCGCACTATGGCAGACGTTATGTGAGGATCCAGGCAATGTTCTGCTGAGAAACCTTGGGTCACATCACGTTCAAGTGGATGTGACATGTACCATCTCGCTAAACACAGATGCAGACAAGTAAACCTCGAGTACCCTTGGCATTCAATGGTATTCCAAATACGTCCTTTTGATCTCGAGGGTATTTCCTAATGAAAGGTGTTGACTTGGCCTAAAATTGAGTCTAAAAAAAAATTTTTTGTTTAGGTAAATTACACGAACTTCAGCAAGTGCTAAACTAATCTACACCAAGAGAGACTTCCTGTCATTCATATGTGGCTTATTATACAGCTATGTCAGATAGTGTGTGGTCTGTGGTTGGTCTGTAAAACATTTAATAATCAGAAGTACTGACCTGCCAAATAAAATAAAGTCCACCATAAAACCAGCACATTATTGCACAAAAATACACTAAATGGAAATATTTGTGGGGACCTGACCAACACCCCATACTGTATGTGCTTGTTGAACGTCCCAGAGACACTTATACCTGCTTTCTGTTATAAACGTCTCCACTCTTCTGGGAAGGAATCTGTATTTATAAAGACATGGGGTGTAGATGGTGTTTCAGTTCAATAAATATCTGTCCAGTTGGGCTCAGTCGGGAAGTCATGGCTCTTTCGCAGGTAACTCGAGTCTATCCACGTCAACAATGACAAACTATGTCTTCAAAGACCTACTTTAGGCAACCTTCCTTACCCAGGGTCCTTTACACAACCCTGCACCAGAAACCAGGTAGTTTGGCAATGTAGATTAATCATGTTTTGGAATGTTTTACAAACTGAGATGCATTGAGTACAACCATATGAGCCAAAATTATTGAGTGACAATATTAAGGGTGCATATATTTAAAATGGTGCACTGTAGGTTTGAAGAGGAAGCAAAGATGCTGGATAACAAAATATATTATCTTATTATATTAATATTACAAAAATCATGAGAAATGCAGCATGTCTCAGGTCTCAACATTAACATAAATAAACTTCACGCAACCCCCATATCGCTTTAATAGATTAAATATGTGAGTGTGTGGGCGTGAGCTTGTATGCGTGTATTCGGCAGTAGTGCTGTTTTGGTTGCGGTTGGGCTGTTGCATTTTTAGTCACCTACCAAACCCTATCAGCCCCCGCATAAATGTACTCATTATTGCACACAGATGAACTGTTGATCAAACTACTGTAGCTTTACTAGGTGAATATTTTAAAGATGTAGAAATATGGAAAGTTGTTATATCTTAGCAGAGCTCAATTGGAGAACGAGTCGGTAATTAACACGCAACAAAGTTCCTGTCTACAGCTTGTGGTGATCTGGGTTATGTCTAGACTGACATGAGTCCCAAAAAAAGAGGACGATATCACCTGGTCCACCTTCAAACTGAATATACAAAAGAAACACCCAGAATGAGGCTGGTGGTTACTTCCTATCTTTTCCCTGCGAGTATTCCTGAGAACTGACTGCCTACTAGGTGCTGATTCAGTCTGTGTGGATACTTTAATAAAAAGCTGTGAGGCTTGCACTTCCTTGTCTGTGTCTCTCTTCTGACCATTTCATTCGCATAGTACGCTTAGTCCCTGAAGTACGCTTTCAACTATCTTAAATCCCAAAAGCCAGAAGAAAAAGCTTTGATGGATAAAACCTCATTACTATTGGCCAGAAATGAGGTTTTTTTTAAAAAAAACACACAACCAATTACAAACGTTTCTGCAGCCCACAAACTGTCATAACTAACCAAGTGTTAAAGATACATTTAAACTTGTAACACATGAATTAAAGGTATATACGGATATAACTGACCAACATATGCTACAGTGTGGATTCACCAAAACCGCCAATTCATTGCAATTCATTGAAAGTTTTGGTTCAATTTTAAGACCTCCATTGCTGCTAAGAAAGCAAACAGACACCAAACATGTTTTTGAATAAGAGGAACATTGTGTAAAAATGTCATGAGCTACGGTAGTTTAAAATCTAGACACAGACCACACCAGGATGGTGCAAATGATTATGAAAAGTCTGCGTCACTGAAATATTTTTCCAAAACGTTAAAAGTTCAGTGATGTTTTTCTTTAATAATCTGCCTGAGTACAGAGTTTTGTGTGAGTCACTTTCAAATGTGTCAAGAAAAAACCCAACAGATAGCAGATTTAGTAGCGTGATAGTAAAACATCCTTCACCATCTTTGGTTGTCGAGCAACTTTATCTGTAAGTAAATAAGACGTAAGTAAGTGTTGTGCATGGTTATGTGCATTATCTTATTATGTCACTTTGTAGAAGCCAACATTCTGTTTTCCTATTTAAGCTTAGACAAAAATATATCAAGAGTAACTCCTCCTAGAGCTTTCGAGCCACATGCACCAAATTCGGATAAGTTGTAGACGCTGGTCTGAAGTTTGTTGCTATGACTTTTCTAAGCGATCCGAGTACCGGTACTTCCGGTACCGGGTCTCAAATTGGCCTTTTTTCCCATAGACTCCCATTATAAACTTTGGAGGTTTATAACTCGGCAAGCTTTCGAACTATCTACACCAAACTCAGCCAGATCCTTTAGGGTGATACTCTGAACAAACTTTTAAATTGGTGTACCGACTGGCCTTTCGGTTGTGCCACAGCCCCGCCCTCAATATATGCAAAATCAAAAAACTTTTTACAACATGGACATGTGACATATCAAAACACTCAGAACAATGAGGGGAACTTCCTCATGTGTATTCTGATGACGTCACGTGAAGCCACGTGATGTCACGTGAAAATCAAAAATTAGCACAACATAGGCGTGTCATATATCAAAACATCCGGGTGATCCTCCTCCTGATCCTCCTCCACCTTTTGGATGAGCAGTACCGGTTCGGCCTTTTCGCTGGGAGGCTCTTTCCACTCCTTCAGCAGGTTAATGTGGTAGGTCTACTTGCCTCCAAATGTTTTGGCACCCTAGCTTTCTGGCAACTAGCTTCTAAAAGTAACACTGTCTCTTATGTCCACTCGCCTCCATAAAGCACCGGCCTTTGCGAATACTTGCTTCGTCAAAGCCAACATCAAAGTTTGTCGCGACGAACTTTACAAATCTAATTAACTGCATTATTATATTATTGCTTATTTTGAAAATTACTAATCATTATCACTAAAAGTTTATTGTCTTTCACTCACAATATTATGCTGATTCATAGTTTGGTTGATCAAGCTAAGGTTCTGCAGGCTCAAACCACTTATTGATGAGAAGAGGCTTAGCAAAGAATTCTGGGCTCAAAGCAATGACAATGTGTGGGAGCCCCTTGCACGTTATCCCATGATCAATGCTAGTAAAAGGACATATATCACGACAATTAAAGGACATTTATTCTAAAATCAAATTTAAATGAGTACACATTCGCATCATATCATTCATATGAAATATCTATACAAATATGTGTTTACTTTTTGTGGTAAGCGGGCCACAACCTAAGGCATGGATGGTTTTAACAGACTTTATTAATAGTTTTTCTGCACTGTGGTATGACGAATCTTACTGTCATTACTCACTGCTATAGTAACACTCAATTCCATAAAAAATGAGGTTATTTTTACATAGTACGTAAAATTTCACACAGTAGAGACTGTAGCAGTGAGGAAAAGACATGAGGCAGAGTCAAGAGTCAAGTCAAGAAGCTATTATTGTCATTACAACCATATATAGCTGTTGCAGTACACAGTGAAATGAGACAACGTTTCTCCAGGATCTGGTGCTACATAGAACAAAGACAGAGCTATAAGGACTTTACATTTACATTTACATTTACAGCATTTAGCAGACACTCTTATCCAGAGTGACTTACATTGTCTTATCTCAGTTAGGACTTAGCAAGTAAGTCTTAGCCACATAAAGTGCATCTGTGCAACCTGGTGTAAACAGTGCAAGACAAGACAGACAAGAAAGTGCAGGACAAAAGACAGTGCAAACAAAAAATACAAGACAATACACAAAAACAGCGCCGACCAGTGTGAATATGTAAATGTGTGTGCAAGTATGCTGTGCTCAGTTCAGTTCAGCTGTTAAGGAGTCTGATGGCTTGCAGAAAGAAACTGTTACACAGTCTGGTCATGAGGGTCCGAATGCTTCAGTACCTTTTTCCAGACGGCAGGAAGGTGAAGAGTGTGTGTGAGGGGTGTGTGGGGTGAAGAGTGTGTGTGAGGTCCACAATGCTATTGGCTTTGCGGATGCAGCGTGTGGTTTAAGTGTCCATTACAGAGGGAAGAGAGACTCCAATGATCTTCTCAGCTGTCCTCACTATCCGCTGCAGGGTTTTGCGATCCGAGATGGTGCAGTTCCCAAACTAGACAGTGATGCAGGTGCTAAGGATGCTCTCAATGGTCCCACTGTAAAAAGTAGTCAGGATGGGGGGAGGGAGATGTGCCTTTCTTAGCCTTCGTAAGAAGTAGAGATGCTGACGGGCTTTCTTTTTTTCTGGTGTTGAGTGACCAGGTGAAGTTCTCCGCTAGATGAACACCAAGAAATGTGGAAGTAGCAGAGATGAGGATGTTGAGGTTCTCTTTAGGAGCGACGAGGATGGACAGGATTAGGAACGAGCACATCAGAGGGACGGCTCAGGTTGGGGACAAGGTCAGAGAGACTAGATTGAGATGGTTTGGACATGCACAGAGGAGGGAGATGGTTATATTGGTAGAAGGATGTTGTAGATGGAGCTGCGGAGATATATGGATGTATTAAATGAGGGCATGAAGGTAACTGGTGTGAGAATAGAGGATGCTGAAGATAGAGTTAGGTGGAAGCGGATGATTCAGCGGATGAAGCGAATGTAGAAGAAGATGGAGTAAAATTTCACACAATTATGTTCAGCTTTGTGTTCAGTGTTAATTCATAGTGAGGGAAATGTTTTTCATTTTATTTTATAATTTCTCAGTTAGAATCGTAGATATTCAGCACAAACTTTTGCACCACATTCTGTTAAACTGTCCATTGAAATAAAAAAAAATAATATAGTAAATACTGAAACTGTATTTTAACACAATTAACGGTGTTTATAGCAGATGCTAGTTACAAAAGTGTAGAGGAAAAGTGAATGGCGGACGACATTAAACGTAACACCAGCCACGTCATTTGACACGACGTCAAAAGTAAAACAAACTCTGATAATTTACATCACTACAGATTAAAATAAATATTTTACAATATGTAATGTTAGCACTACAATCAATCAAGCAGATAAGTTTAATCAGATACAGTTTATACAAGAAACACATAATAACAGGAACACTTATTTTCTTTGCGTTGTACATCCGCCGGGACTTAATAAAGGCGTAATACATAAAACCACCCGTATTTCTGCTAAACCCGCCTTCTGCTTCGTGATTGGTGAAGCTGCTCGAGTTACTGCGCTGTGATTGGTTAATTCCGTGTCCTTAAGATACGTCAGTTAGTCAAATCAGCCATAAACGTTCAGCTTTTGTACCTGTATATAAAGTTATAAACCTGCTATAACGAGCTGCTATAAACCTGTTGTATAAACAATAATACTATTATATTTATAACACTAACACTATAATATTATCAGTCAGATCATGAAATCTATCGTTTTTCGTGTGTTTATGTGATTTATCCTCTAAACGAATTCCTCTTGGAAATTGTAAATAATTCTTTTATTTAGTTTCATCTGTTCATTTTTGCGAAAAATCGGAATGTACACGGAATAAATAAATAAACAAATAAATAAGTTCTTTTCGTGAGTGACACATCAAAACGACCAATCACAGCACAGAAGGTGGAGTTTGCCTGAATACGGGTGGGGAGTAGTTTTTCGCTTTGGCAACCCGGAAGTAGCAGTAAACATCCATGATATCTGCTGGCAGACTTTAATTCGTATTTTAAACTCCAGAAGTTTTTGATCAGACTTAAATCGTGAGGTCTAACGCTGGAGGAGGCGGTGGCGCTGCTGGAGCTCTATCTGGTCGTTATGGTCATATCGTTCTCTTGGGCTGTTTATTTTTTATTCGTGTCCAAACCTGGACTGGGCAAAATCTACAGGATGGACTGAAGTGAGCTGCAGGTATTTTCACCACAGTACAGTTTTATATCCCACCCACTTTCTCTACACTTAAACTGCACTTATGAACCTTTATATTCTGAATCATACATTAGTAACAACACACTGAGATGCAATCATACATGATCATACATTAGTATCAACAACTTCACTGAACCATACATTAGTAACAACACACACGTCACTGAGATGCAAATTAATGTGGATGAAAATGATTGGTCAGCTGTATTGATTATGCAAATTGCACCCAGACGTCAAACAACAAAAAGAATCTGAACAAATCTTACAAAGTCCTTGCACTGCAGACTCCTTCCATCAAATATACGTCATGAAGCTTAGCTTCGAACACGAACTCTGGTTTGTAACGAGTCATGAATCTGTCATTAAGTTCTGTTTGATTATTTACATTTTGGAAATGTATAGTTTAGAATGTATAGTATAGCTAGCTGAAAGAGTAGCAGTTTCTGTTTGCTGTATCGATCTGATTGTGTTTGTCTTTTCATTTCCATCCAGTTTCCCCCGTCAGTGCGTTCCCGAGGACCCCAACGCCGACCCCGTCAGTTCCCAGCACGCATCACGTCCACCGTCATGGACTTCTCAAAGTTCCTGGCAGACGATTTCGACGTGAAGGATTGGGTGAACGGTGCCTTCAAAGTGGCACAGAAAGATGCGCCGGGCAAAGCGGACGCTCACGCAGCCACACTGGTCATGAAGCTGCAACTGTTTATTCAGGAAGTCAACAACTCTATAGAAGGTAACGGCACAAGCTTTAACTTGAGACTTGATTGCCATTGTGTGTAATTTATAGTAACCTTCACTGACTGTGTACGTCTGTACCGTGTTTATGAATTTGCTAGCAGTAAAAAGTGTGTGTGTGTTTTCAGAAACGAGCATTCAGGCTCTGCAGAACATGCCTCGCGTTCTGAGAGACATCGAAGCAGTAAAACAGGAGGCTTCGTTCCTCAGGGATCAGATGGTTATGGTGAAGGAAGATATTAAGAAGTTTGAACAGGACACCGTGCAATCCATGCAGGTGCACAAAAAAGGGACTTGTAGTATTTCAAATATGTGTGAAATTTTCAATATGTTGAAGCAAGTATCCATTTTCACTGGTGTGTGTGTGCGTGTGTGTAGGTGCTAGTGGAGCTTGATCAAGTCAAGTCCAGGATGCAGCTAGCAGCCGAAGCACTACAGGAAGCAGATAAATGGAGCACGCTCAGTGCAGACATTGAGGAAACCTTTAAAACTCAGGTATGTGCGTGTGTGCATGTGTGTGTGTGTGTGTGTGTGTGTGTGTGTGTGGCTTTATGTTCACTTAACCTGAGTGTGTGTGTAGGATGTGGCTGTGATTAGCAGTAAGCTAGCGGCGATGCAGAACAGCCTGGCCATGCTGGTGGATACTCCGGATTACAGTGAGAAATGTGTGCAGCTGGAAGCCCTTAAAAACAGACTGGAGGCCCTGGCAAGCCCTCAGATTGTCTCCACCTTTAATACACACTCTACAGGTCTCTCTCTCTCACACACACACACACACACACACACATTTGATTTGCATTGCGATGTCTTGATGTGTAACCTTGATGAAAGGACTCTCCAGTATCAGCACCACGTAGCGACACCCAGACAACAATCTGCAGTACCACAGCCGCCACTGGGAATAACAGAGTGCTTGGCAACCACCTGAGTTCCCATAGCAACCACATAGCAAAAGCTGTGCACCCAAATAGCCACCGAACCGCCCAGACGTCCATCTGCAAGCACATAACAATCATATAGCAAACCATATGGAATACCACAGCATTATTTTGGAGCAACAGGCAGGAATACCATAGCAACTGCCAAGCAGCACCTTAGCGACCCCATAGCAACATGCTTAAGCTCTCTAAGACATGCATTGTTGTACATCTTTCTACTTGTGTGTGAGATTTGAGTTTCCTTGTGTGGTGTGTGTTCCATGTGCAGATCAAGCCAAGCTGTTTGTGAAGGTTTTCACAGAAATGGACAGAATGCCACAACTGCTGGCTTACTATTATAAATGCCATAAGGTGAGACACACGCACACACACACACACACACACACACATCCATATATGTACACACGTTTTTGCAGTAAAATGAATGTTTCTCTGTTATATGATGATGATATTATCCACATTGTGTGTGTGTGTGTGTTCATTTCAGGTGCAGCTGTTAAGTGTGTGGGAAAACGTGTGTCAGTCCGATGCCCCTCTGAAGCAGCAGCTGTCTGAGTTCTATGACACACTCCTTTCCACCTGGTACACGCAGCTCCAGTGGAGCAGTCAGGTACACACACACACCCACACACACACCTACACACAGCTTTTATATACACTTGATGCACTTGAACAGTAAGTTACATACGTGTCGTGTGTGTTCTTGTGCAGGTCTTTAAGAACCCGTATGAGATTGTGACAGTGCTGATGATACAGACCCTCGGTGCCATGGTTCCATCAATCCCAGAATGCATTGCAGCAGCACTGGAACGCTGCCCCCCCGAGAGTCGACTCGACACGCTTCTCGAGTTGCACCAAACGACAACCAGCTTCAGCCACAGCCTGGAAAACGCCATGCAGCCTCATCTCGGTGTGTGTGTGTCTGTGTGTGTGTCTTTGTCTGTCTGTGTGTCTGTCTGTGTGTGTGTGTGTCTGTCTGTGTGTGTGTCTGTCTGTGTGTGTGTCTGTCTGTGTGTGTGTCTGTCTGTGTGTGTGTCTGTCTGTGTGTGTGTCTGTCTGTGTGTCTGTCTGTGTGTGAGTCTGTGTGTGAGTCTGTGTGTGAGTCTGTGTGTGAGTCTGTGTGTGTGTCTGTGTGTGTGTCTGTGTGTGTGTCTGTGTGTGTGTGTGTCTGTGTGTGTGTGTCTGTGTGTGTGTCTGTCTGTCTGCGTGTGTGTGTCTGTGTCTGTCTGCGTGTGTGTGTCTGTGTCTGTCTGCGTGTGTGTGTCTGTGTGTGTGTCTGTCTGCGTGTGTCTGTCTGCGTGTGTGTGTCTGCGTGTGTGTGTCTGCGTGTGTGTCTGCGTGTGTGTGTCTGCGCGTGTGTGTGTGTCTGCGCGTGTGTGTGTCTGCGCGTGTGTGTGTCTGCGCGCGTGTGTGTCTGCGCGCGTGTGTGTCTGCGCGCGTGTGTGTCTGCGCGCGTGTGTGTCTGCGCGCGTGTGTCTGCGCGCGTGTGTGTCTGCGCGCGTGTGTCTGCGCGTGTGTGTGTCTGCGCGCGCGTGTGTCTGCGCGCGCGTGTGCCTGCGCGCGCGTGTGTCTGCGCGCGCGTGTGTCTGCGCGCGCGTGTGTCTGCGCGCGTGTGTGTCTGTCTGTGTGTCTGTCTGTGTGTCTGTCTGTGTGTGTGTCTGTCTGTCTGTGTGTGTGTCTGTCTGTGTGTGTGTCTGTCTGTGTGTGTGTCTGTCTGTGTGTGTGTGTGTCTGTCTGTCTGTGTGTCTGTCTGTGTGTGTGTCTGTCTGTCTGTGTGTCTGTCTGTGTGTGTGTCTGTCTGTCTGTGTGTCTGTCTGTGTGTGTGTCTGTCTGTCTGTGTCTGTCTGTGTGTGTGTGTCTGTCTGTCTGTGTCTGTCTGTGTGTGTGTCTGTGTGTGTGTGTACATGACCCTGACTGCACACAATTGGAGTCTGTTTCAATTCTATAAGTTTATGTAGAAAAGTGCAAGGGGGTGGATACTTGTGCAAATCATCACAGCGCTGTGTGTGTGTGTGTGTGTGTGTGTGTAGGTGAGTGTAACCTGCTGAAAGTGGGGGAGCTGGTGTCGAGTGTATATGCGCCATATAAAAGTTATCAGATGCAGTATGGGGAGCTGGAGGAAAATAACCTGCTCATCCAACTCAGTGCTGTACCGCTGGTGAGTGTATACACACACACACACACACACACACACACACACACACACACAGCTTTCAGGTGTCATTCCTGAGACTGATGCACAAGCACATGGCTAAATGTACCAAAGTCTCTGCACACTTTTCTTTGACGTGTGTTCAGGAGGTCGGCGAGGTTCTGGACTGCGTGCTGGAGCTCACACACTCGGTACAGAAGGTGTTTGGTTTAGCAGCAGCAGCAGTCGATCGCTGTGTCAAGCTCACAGACGGACTCGGAGTGTGTGGACTCATCAAAGCCCTGCGTGCCCTGTTCACTAAGTAAACCCCCCCCATACACACACACACACACACAAACACATACACACACAATGGCACAGTGGGAGAAAAAAACATTTAGATTTCTCAAAGTCTCTTGTCTCATTTTCTGCCTCTTGCTCTCTTCATTGTCACTCTGTCTGTCTGTCACTCTGTCTGTCTGTCACTCTGTCTGTCTGTCACTCTGTCTGTCTGTCACTCTTTCTGTCACTCTGTCTGTCTGTCACTCTGTCTGTCTGTCACTCTGTCTGTCTGTCACTCTGTCTGTCACTCTGTCTGTCACTGTCTGTCTGTCACTCTGTCTGTCTGTCACTCTGTCTGTCACTCTGTCTGTCTGTCACTCTGTCTGTCACTCTGTCTGTCACTGTCTGTCTGTCACTCTGTCTGTCTGTCACTCTGTCTGTCACTCTGTCTGTCTGTCACTCTGTCTGTCACTCTGTCACTGTCTGTCTGTCACTCTGTCTGTCACTCTGTCACTGTCTGTCTGTCACTCTGTCTGTCTGTCATTCTGTCTGTCTGTCACTCTGTCTGTCACTCTGTCTGTCACTGTCTGTCTGTCACTCTGTCTGTCACTGTCTGTCTGTCACTCTGTCTGTCACTGTCTGTCTGTCACTCTGACTGTCTGTCTGTCACTCTGTCTGTCACTCTGTCTGTCTGTCTGTCTGTCTGTCTCTCAGGTATGTGTCTGATTTCTCCATCACACTTCAGTCCATCAGAAGGAAATATAAACTGGGAGACACGCCCACTTCTGAGGTGTTCACTGAAGATTGGACAGCTTTCCAGAATTCTGTCAGGTGGGCGGAGCTTTGTGAGCTACAGCCTTGTTCATAACTGCACACTTATTGGTTAACTTTTCATTCTTTTATTTCTTTCTTTCTTTCTTTCTTTCTTTCTTTCTTTTTTTAAACATGTAGAATTATTGCTACTTGTGGAGAACTCCTCAGGCAGTGTGGCACTTTCGAGCAACAGCTTTCCAACAAGTAAACACACACTCACACTATAGTTATATAAGTTTTATAAGTATATAAGTTCCACACATTCGCATCACCTTTTGATAATTGGCAGAATCCTGGGAAAGGCTGGCCACTTCCTGTGGGAGGGGTTTAACCCCAGGAGTCTGAGTGGTTTGCAGGAGGGCGGGGCTGAGAGGCGTGGCCAGAAAAATCCTTGGCAGGATTATAACTACCTACAGCAGAGCAGCACAGCTG
>NC_083464.1:31162870-31197870 GCF_030014155.1 Tachysurus vachellii
ACCAAATAAAACATTTCGAAGATGAACATGCCAACAAATATATTCAGCATTCTGTTAAATAGCAGTGTGTCACATGATCATGTAGTGTGTGTATTGTTACTCTCCAACAGGTTAATGGCTCTTTATTGTTCATAGGAGCACTAACTGTGTCTTCTGCTCCGGTGTTATTTGTCACCTTTCACATGCTCACTGAACTAAAATAAAATAAAATAAATAATCTTATACCACATTCTTGATTCTCATTGTTCAGAACATTTTCTATAACGTTAGGGTTATACATTCTGACAATCTGTCTGGCTCGAACAATATTGTTCCTATGGTAACAATATAAAGACTTACATGGCGCATTTAATTTAAGCAAGGAAAAGAAAACTGGTACTCAGGTTACAGGTATTATTTTACACGTTTATTCCACTATAAACAGGTTTAAAACTTGCGTGTCGAGCTGTTGAACAGAACAGTACCTTCTCTGACCAGCAGGTGTCACTGTTGTTGGCCAATGGACAGTCATTCATTCATTCATTGGTGGTACTAATAATAATAATAATAATAATAATAATAATAATAATAATAATAATAATAACAGATTGAATGTCAGTTTGTGAATTTGTAGTTCTGTGACATTTATAATTTATTAAAAAAAAAAAATCAAGTGTCTGAGCCAAAATATTATTAAGTATATAATCCACTGATACATCATAAAATATATTAAAAACTATTATATTTATCTTGTAAAAGCACATTTAAATACCATTAACGACCAACTACTGTCTGAAACACTGCAGTAAATATTGATTATTGGAAGAAAAGTCATGTAAATATTTCAAATGTATGAATTTATATCAATTATACAAATACACTGAAATTAAATCTTAATATTCCTTAATGTTTTCACCACTGGAATGACGGCGGCAACACCTTGTTGTTCTCATGATACACCAGCAGATGGCGCGCAAAACTACGTTAACACTGTGTATGTAGTTTAAAACAAACAAAAGCCCGGGGAATTGTTTTGTTCTGATATTCCGTGGTCTAAATAATAATTCTGAGGATTAAAATATCTATCTATCTATCTATCTATCTATCTATCTATCTATCTATCACTGCAAAATGGCCGTTTAGCATTTAATGCAACATACACACATTTATGCTAATTAGCAATGTTCATACTTTAGAGTACTCCATATTTACGTGGCTTGTTACCTGAACATATTCAAAATAGGTTCCTCCTCTTCGTCTATTGATGCTAAAGCTGTTTACTTCTTTCCTTTACGACTTACTTTTTTCCTTACAACTCCAAACTAAAGCCCCGCCCCCTGTTTATTAGGCCACACCCTGATGAGACTCTGGAATCTATAACATGTCATTTCTCTCATTAGAAAGCAGCCTAAATGTTTGCCCATTATTGAGATGGTTGTTGTAGTTTAAATAGTCATACAAAAAAATATTTTGACAAAAGAAAACTGTTATTTTCCTTCTTGTTAACTTTATTATGTGCACTTAAGTCTCAGTGATCTGACTCTCTGATTTACTCATGTGAATGTAGAATAAACTCAACCTGGGCATCTTACAGCGCACTGATGTTGTTGTAATGCAGTTTCTAAATATGACAGGAACATGTTTAAATGTAGGGAAAACGCTATCTTGAGTGTCTTATAGTGCAAAAATACCACATATGGGCTCCTGTATTGTTGTTGTCATCACTCATATAGCCAGATCTCTCCAGCTTCTCATTCGGGATGATTTTCATGAACTGGCCCCATGACAATCTAACCGAATAGCTCTGCTGTATATATTATGTACTCTAGTATCGGAGTATGAATGTTAGAAGGTTTGAATTGTTTCAAAACACACACACACATGAGGAAAGCACAACATGGTTACTAATTACTTTAATCATCTTAATTACTGAGCATGTTGATTGGGTTGGCAGTGGTCAGTGTGGCAAAGATTGCATATCTGAAATTCAAGTACATCAAATAAAACACATCAGAACACACAGAAAGTCATGAACGATTCAGCTGATAAAATAGCAGTCATGAAAAAAAAACACGATAGAAAAAAATAAAAAAAGGCAGACTGATCGTTAACCCAGTGACCCCAACCAAAAAAATTAAATAAAAAACCCCTAATGAAATTGAATAAATAATGAAAAAAAACCACGTAAACATAGAAAACGTACGCAAATGTGTGCGTATTTGCATCTGTGACAAATTCAACTTATCACTTAATGCAAACAGATAGTGAATGATTGCATTCACACCATGTCTATGGTATGCATCAAGCTTTTGTGTGTGTGTGTGTGTGTGTGTGTGTGTGTGTGTGTGAGAGAGAGAGATGTGAGAGAGTGGTTTTCAATTCTTGCTTTTTTAAAATGCGTCAAAACAAATATTGGCACAATCACACAAAACTCTAAAACTCTATATTCCTATATTCCAGTTTGCGTTTTCTATAAAATATGAATCATTTAGTGAATTCTGAATTCACACACCACGCAAAACAAAACACACACGTAGGGTTTTAAAGGTTTTCTTATGATACGTTTGCGACTAAAACACGATTACATTATTTAAAAAAATAAAATCAAATAAAAGAGCTTATAGACAAAGAAACAAAACAAAACATCTTATGTGCATATAAAGTACCAAGCAGAAGTCTGGACAAACTAGATGTTTAACGCCACTGTATGTTTAAAACAGCCGTTTGTAATTTTTAGAGCCCCCTGCTGTGTGTGAGGTGGAACTACAATTTTGTTTGAAATACTGATAAGCCCCTCCCCTTTTATCCTCACTTTACTGGTGCTTTGCTCAGCAGAGGGTGGGGCTAATTTCTGAAACATCACAAATATTGTGTTGCTGTTTGTAGGAATATCATTTTATTTTTTTTAATGTTTAAACCTTCGTTGTTCTGTCCAATTTAATCCGATCTTCTGACTGGTACTATATTTTTAGACAGATGTATTTATATATTTATAAAGAAAACATATTTTCTTTCATAGTAACATCTTAAAACCTGGCAGTCAGAAACACAGTGTTCTTTAACATTTCCCCACATTTTTCCTCCAAACGTTTTTGTGCTTTTTTTTTTATCTTTCCTGTCTGTCTGTCTGTTTGTCTTTTCTGTCTCTCTATCCATCATTTCTTTTTTTTTAAATCACTTTGTTTACTGGCAACATTTTGTGATAAAAATAATTATAATACAGTCCACTCTCGTGTAATTTACAGCTACACACACAACAAAAAACACAACCATTGCTACTGGGATTCTAAGAGGCCTCTCTGCTACAGTTTTAGGTCTATTGTCCGTAACACAAAAATGCAAAAAAAGAGAACAAATAACACAAAAGACAGTTTGTTTAAGCTACTCATTATCACATTTTTCTTTTTGCTAAAATTTTGATTCAAACACATGATCTGGGCCTGATTCCAAATCACACTGGCTTGATGTAAGTTTGAAGCTACAGGCAAATCTGCCCTGTCTGAAATATACAGTCAACATGGAAATGGAAATTCAAAACAGGCTACATCCTACAAGCTTAAATAACACTGGTATTGATAACTATACCATAAACATTTTTATACCTACAGTCGTTGAAAATGAAGAGAGAATTTTAAATTTCAGTAAAAATATAATTCCTTTCTTGTGGTAGTAGACTGGGAAAACCCTTCGCAAAGGTGAAATGTAGACATTTCCAAGCGTTTCTGAACTGAAATTCTACAAACAATTAATTTCTATTGTGTTTCCAGTAACCAAAGCAAAAAGCTTGACGATCACTGTGTTTGAATTTTACACATCCTTAGTGTGTGTTATTGTTGGAGAAATTTTCAGAGACGAAGGATTCTGATATAGATATAAAAAAACAATTAAAAAAATCTTCATTTATTATCATTCACATTACCAAAATTGACAAAATTCTCAATTCTCTATGAATTTTATTTACCAAGGGCAGTTGTGTTTTAACTGGTTGCCACTAGCGACAAACTGCAACTGACACAAGCTAGTGTGAAAAAATGGGTTAGGATGTGAATAAAAAACTTATTTTTGTTTATTAAAAAAAAAAACGTTTACTGAAAACCAGTTGCAGGGACATCCGACGGGTTTTCCCAGACCACCACGCACATATATATATATATATCAGGATTTCTAATGGAATAATTATGTAACAGCATCAAACATGATATTCAATGTTGTCTTCGCTGACACAATTCAACTATGTTATTCCGTTATTTACTTCACTTGGCTCAAGGCAGTTCAGCATCGGAAGACCTTGAAAGACCTCAAGGTTCTGGAAGAAACTGTGATGCGAGGATGTCAAAAAGTGGTGATTATGTCCTTTGTGCAATTTCAGTATTGCTGCTAAGGTTTGATTTTAATTTGTCGATCAAACTATGAAGGAAAAAGAGAGACAGACAAAAACAGACAGACAGGTGGACTGCAATACAAGCAAGACAGGCATCCACCTTTCTTCTTCCGAATTTTTTTTTTCACCTGAGACTAGACAACTTGTCTATTGAAAGTAAATTTCCCGTAACACCCTTCTGCTCAGCTACAACTTCCACAGTATTTATACTATTATTGTTGTTGGTATTTATTGCCACATCAACTCGACTCAGACTGAGAATGAGATGTTTCTCATATATATATATATATATATATATATATATATATATATATATATATATATATATATATATATATATAATATTTTTTTTTTTATAGCGCTTTACTTTAAAGCATGCTGGGAAAAAAAAAGGAGGCTGGATTAAAAGAAGGTTTGAATATCAGCACCACTTTGGCTACAGAAGAAGCTAGAGAGAGAAAAAAAAGAAAAACCTCTAATCACTCTAATACTACCAGGCAAAGGATCACGTAACTCATGCCTGCAAAATGTGTGTGGACGTGACGTGAATGTGGAAAATTGACAATATATAAGTGGGGCAATAAGTAGCAAAGGAGAATTTGGAGTGATTTCTGTTTTTTTTCTCCTTCAATCTAATAAAAGTTTATCTTGCAGTTATACATATAGTCTGATATTTATTCACATTTTTTTTTACTATTTCAAAACAAAATATAGCTCTTTTTAATATATGTATGTATGTATATATATATATATATATATATATATATATATATATATATATAAACATTTTTTAAAATATTCATTGCATATATTTTTTATTTGATCTTTTTTTAGAATTATTATTATTTTTATGTATTTCTAGCCCTCCTCATTTCAACTAAGGGCTTGCAGAAAATACTCATGCAAAGAACTCATGCTGGTAAACAAAATTACAAAAAAAAACATTTTCTTAAAGTTTTCTTCTTTTCTTTTTGTAAATCTTTTTTTTTTTTTTTTTTTTTTAAGATTTGTCCTTGCATTTTCTCTTTTTTGATCTCCATTCTTTCATAGTTCAATCTTCTTGCTTCCTCAATTTTAGGAGCTTTTGATTTTTTTAATTATTTATTTTTGTTGGTCTCCTTATTCCCTCCTTTCCACTGAGTGAAGCAGGAAGCAATTGCAGTGTTGCAGGTTTTTTCCTCCTTTGTTTTTTTTTTTCAGTTCCCAGGTGCAGTTTAGTTGATTCTTTGCGTGATTCTTGAACTGCTCTTCTGTTATTTCTCCCTCCCACTTATCAAAATATATATATTTGTTCTACTTTGTACAATTGTCCTCCCTTATTGTATTTTTTTTTTTATTTGAAGTACCAGCGTCCTTGAAAACAAATTTCCTTGATGGAGGAGGACATAAAGACTGAGTCAAAGGGAGAACAGGAGCTTCAGGAATATCATCTTTAAGGACCTCAGTAAGCCTAAATCATCTCTAAAAAGGTAAAAGGTTAACATGCACACGTTATTGGTCCAAGTAGTCGTCGATGATGTGGCAGTGTGGCAGTCAAGTGTTGACAATGTGCACATGGAATCACTATGGCAGCTTTAGCTCTACTATTAAAATTAATCAATTAAAAGCAAATAAATAAATCAAATATCAGTTTCAAACAAAGACATTCAAGGGAGGGAATTAAGAACAGGTCTTTCTCAGAAAAAGACAAGGGCATTATCTTGTCCTGCTACACCTGATAACCTGTGTGCATGTAAAGGGAGAATCTTGTAGGTTCAGTGATCCAGACTTTAAATAAGGAACCAATCTTGGACTTTTTGGTCTCGGTGAAGGGCTTTGGTTTGGCGGACTAAATGATTAGAAGTTGCCTTTTCTGAACTGATGGAAAAGAATGGAAGACTCATGTCAGAATAGCAACCCATATCATAAAAGGTGTCTAAGTCATAAAACTGAAACAGGGACATGTACATGTACAAGGTACCGGGGGTTTCTATAAAAAAGACAAACAAACAAACAAACAAACATAAAAAAACCAAGACTACACAGGACAATATGCAGATGACACTTTCCTCCGGAATGCTAAAATGATAAAGGTTTGTGCATGACTAAGTCATTGTTAGTCAGTGTGTGCAAACCATTAATGAATATCAAAGTCTCTAAAAATTGCTGGAGAGGATTTCCACCAACAAATGCTACAAAGGGTTAGCAGAGATGCTACATGATAAATCTAGCTTGGTCCATCATTCTCAAAAAACTTAGAATAATGCACACTCAGAGCTCCATGCCACAGATTAACGTGGTAGTTGGGGCTTCTGGTGTTTTGATCTTGTACGGCAGACACAAAGCATTATGGAATGTTTCCGTTTGAATTTTTTCTCCCTCATCGGTCACTTTTCTCTCCAAATCAGATTGAAATGCCCTGTGTCTTGCTGTATTAAGAAGTCTTTCAGTAGAACAAGGAATGGGTCCAGAATTCCAAGAGGTTGCTTTGGTTACTGTGTGAAGATCCAGCCTCAGACGCTTACATTTTCCATGTCTTTCCTGGCAATTCCTCTGCCACACCAACATTCCTCAAGTGTTGCATCTGGGTGAGATGCGCCTCCGTCCGTAAACTCAGAAAACAACACCTAACTGTGTCTTCTTTAAAGAATCGGCGAATGCTAGAAACTTAACACTGCAGAAAAAAGCAAAGACAAGAAGCTGGTTAGAAATTTGTTTCAACCTTAAAAGTCCACATAAATTGCTATGTTTAAAATAAACTATTTGTAGGTTTGGTGTTAAAAAAAAAAAAATTTGAAATCATACATATTTTGTTGAACATATTCAACCTACATTGTACATAAAACACATGCACTTCACACTGGTATGTAATGTATCTTTAAAGGGGTGTAAAACTCCAGTCCTTTTAAATAGCACAGTACTTCAACTTATGAAATGATGTCAAAATTGATGACAATGTTATACGTAGAATTTCAGTGTAGGTTGTAGTGTGAAAAATCCCAGAAAACACTTATTTCTACATTTCAATTTCTGGATATTTTGCACATTGTTTTAAAGAGCAAGAATGGAATAATCCACCCCAGATACATTTTTTTACATTCAATACTTAATAATTGTTATAAAACAATTTAAAAAAAACACTCATAAAAGGAAACTTATTCGTTAAAATGGACAACAGTAGAAAGCTGGGGTGGCTTTACCTGTCGATGGTGGTTAAAGTTAAGCATGCGAAAGTTCTGTTAACAGATAATTCACTATTAACTGTAGTTTAAAATCATTCATGTATCATTTGGATTCATTTTATGATTTGTCAAGACAAACTGAAATAGGCTAGGAGAACTTCAGGAGAATCGGGAATGCTGAAGGTTGTCCAGCAGAATCACAACATCAACAGTTGAAAGAAATGTTGCTGTAGTTCAATTTACTAGATAATGTTTGTCTCGATAGATGTTTTTCATTAAAAAAAACCATATGAACTTTTTAGAACATTTACCTGTAAAAGTAATAACATTGAGGTGCAATGTTTGTATGCTTGAATGAACAGTGGGTGCACATATGATGTGTAAGTGCAGTATTTTTTTTTAATGTAGCTTGTGCAAAAGAATACATCGATATAACACACAAACACAGACAACAATATACTTCACAACACAAAACACAATACAGTTTTGGATATGTAACAGAATAAGCAACATACAGGGAGATAGATACACTATAGATCCTTTTAATGGGTTTTCTTGTATATTGTGTAGATACAGGTATTTACAGCAAAGTTGGCAGGTGAAGCTAGTTAAATCTAGCTAATGGTTTATTTTATTCATTCATTCTTTTATTTTTTAAATAACACACAGCAGCTTAAAAGTAGCCTCATAGAGGGAGCTCACATTTTCAAAACAAACATATCTGATTTGTCTGAAAGTGTCCTGATCGTGTTGTATTGGTTACAACAATATGGACCACACACTACACAAAGAGCTGAGATTTCAAATTCTCTACATTTTAAAAAAAAAAACAACATTTGTACAACTACAACACAACCACAACAACAGGACAATAATATTAGATATACACAAGTGGACACAGACTGGATGACAAATGGAGAAATGG
Source organism: Tachysurus vachellii (assembly GCF_030014155.1). NCBI lineage: Eukaryota > Metazoa > Chordata > Actinopteri > Siluriformes > Bagridae > Tachysurus > Tachysurus vachellii. The sequence goes on from NC_083464.1 coordinate 31,171,317, forward strand.
CGGTTGGTATCGATCAGGGGCATAAATCTCCTCCCTGGCTAATTGTATTATCGTTTAAGTTATGGATTTTGTTAGTGTACAAAGATGCCTCTGGAGCTCTTGCGAGCCACTCGGACACACTCAACTTTTATGGAGCAGGAGCAGCTCTGACAGAATTGCTATTGTACTCAGTGATTTAAGACTGACCATAAGGACGCACAAAAGTGTTTTCCTGAATCTGTCACAGTAACTCTAATGCCAAATTCTAGAATTAATTATAGCTAGAGTTCTTATGAGAATGAAAACCATCTCTGAAATACACAAAATCTATTTGTTTGAACTTTGTTCATTTTTTGTAGGAACATCCCATAATGCACTGAAAGGAAGTGTGTATACAAATGTAAATAAAAAATAACACTAGCTGTTATATTGGTTCTGCTAGTATAAAATCCCGTTTCTAGCAAAATACCTATATAAACTAAAAAAACAAATCTTATTTAAATCATAATTCCTTTAATTCCTTTTCTGTCACAGAAACCCTTATTTACTACTAGACTTCCAAGCAGAAAATGTCTAAGAAGCTAAAAACTTTTCAAAGAACCTGTTCAAAAGAAACCATTTTTTCCCCCAGATGTCTCAATGCTTTTCCATCAATTCTAATAAGAACCCTTTTTATTAAATCCTAGAGTTTGGTATACGACCTGATTTACTCGTACTATGAAAATTATATGCAAAGATCATTTTGTTCTAGTTTCTAGAAACCATGTCCCAGTTTTCCCATGACAGGTGCCATGTTTAAAACAAAATGGCTCCTTTTGATAATGCGTGCCAACAATTGGCTGATTATTCTCCATTAGGAAACTATGCAAACACCTAATGCTAATACATAATAAACTACATACACAGTATTTGCAATTATTGCAATATATCATTTTACTTTTTTTTTTTCAGATTCCAGGGAAGCATTTTCTCAGAAATGGCTGTCATTTTTATTTTTTTAACCCCATTTAAAATTCTGGAAGCACTTGGTCCGACAGACCTGAATATTTTATATCTAACAAAAAGATACACAGATAGTTAACACTTGCGTATATATCATATACAAATGAAACAGTGTGGAAAAAATTATGTTTTTAACAATAAAAACAATTACCTTCAAAAAAATTACATTGAAAGCAGATTTAAAAAACAAACAACAGGACATTAACAAGGACAAGACCAACAAATAAAAAAACCGCACTAGTCATATAATCATTTTCAAACCTTAGCTACTTCATACACTGATCAATACTTTTTTTGTGATTAAAAGATTTTCTTTTGCACACATATTTACACACTTTGTGCGCATGAAGAACGTTTCCAGCATCACGAGTCGTATATTGCACATTTAATATATATAAAATAAATGGTGACTTATTTCAATTTCACTATGTCTGGATATAATAATAATAATAAGAATAAGAATAATAAGAAGAAATAATAAATAAAAAAAAGTTAAAAAAAATCATTTGAATTAATGCCCAATTGTATTACTTTGCAGTGTAATGAGTGCTTGACTATTTGCATTATAAGAATTTTTTCTTGTAGACTGTACAAAAACCTGGGCAAAATTAAGAAAAAATAGGTTGATATGTGCTAAGAATGTGAACAAAAAAAACAACATAGCATAATCGAAATGATGTGAATTAGTTCATCAATCCAGTAGTAGCAGCATCCCATTAGAAAATATATCCTACATCGATCCTTTATGAATGTAACATGTAGTTAGTATCTAGCAGAGGATCTGCAGATATTATTAGCCAAGATTTAAGATTATCATATTATTTAAAAAAAAAAAAATAATAATAATAATAATTGTCAATTTTATGCATATAATAAATCTGACTTGTCTGTCTAAACCTGTTTGCATAAGGATCATTATATACTAGTTTGTACGCATTCATCGCATTAAAGATTTTCAGTGATGAGGTTAAGGAAATGTCAGGAAGGAAGGTAATTAGAGTAGCTCTGAACGTCTTCCTCGCATTGTTCTTTGGCGGCCTGTTTTATCGTTCACATTTGGCCCACAATGGCATGAGTACAATACTTGTAGAGTTCACAAACACACATACTGTTCTCTAACTCTAGGTTCACACTAGCACGCAACAAAAGCACAAGTGAAAATTCTTTTCTATGTTTCAGATCTTTTGGAACGATTCTTGGTCCGACTTTTCTTCAGTTCCCAACTTTGATCCATTAAACAAAATGTCCAAAAAAAACGTACATTTAAACGCAGTTTCCTTTTATCATATTAAATTCTTAAGTATATTTATACATCTCAAATACACAAATTATGCTGAAAAAATGTTTGGAAGAAAGTATCTGTTGTTGATGCCAGACGTAGGTGTATGTAGCTAGTACAGCTAGCTTGCTTTCCTAATTTGATCATGAAGCTACTTCGAAGTTTATCGTGTAACACGACAAATTAGTGCATTTGTGTTTCACTAACTACCAGCTACACATTTTAGCTACTAGTGACTTTTCACTTGCTAGTGTGAACCCTGGCTAAGGCTTTATGACTTAATATAGTTAATAAGCTTTTTTTTTTAATTCCCAATGAATATTCCTACTACCAAATTTCAATCAAATCTTCATGTTGAAATTCAGATAGATCTCACTAAAATACAACGCAGTGCATCTTCTCGCAACACTACGTATATGCATGCACCTGAAGCTGAGTGGACAAGAATGGAAGAAGAGCTTGCTACATTCAAGATGGTTATTGGTGGTTATTGCTTCCTTTGAGTTCCACTGGACAGCCTCCATCCTGTCTTCCTCCTGTTCCCCTGTTCTGAGTTTCTAGCATTTTCCTTGTTGCTTTTTTTTTTTCACTCTACAATATGGAAGGGATGGGTGAGCGGCAGCGGCGCAGGGGTCCCGGGGCCTCGTAGGGCGCACCGGTGATCGGGGTCAAACGCAGCGATGACCCTGCCATTCCCGATATGTTGTTCAAGCTGCGAGATTTTTCGTAGCCTGTGGCTGCCATTTGATTTGATCAATGAATTTATAGGAGTTTTTTTAAAGGTTGTATTAGTCAGTTAGTAGTTAAATCAATTTTGTTTAGAAGGGGGTGTTCAGAATTAATGGATGCACATAATTTGTAAGTTGGAGAAAGTGAGTTCGGAGGGAGTTAGCAAGAAACAGGTGAGAAAATTAAACAGGAAAAATGTTGATGTGTTTAAAAACAGATCGAAAATTGAGAGAAACTCAAACAAAGGTTAAAATAAAGGGAAGACATCAAGAAGAGACAGAGACACACATATATACACACACACACGCACACACACGACAAGACAGGACAAAACAAGAAAAGGCGAGTTATGAATGTCATACATTTCCATCCCATAAAATCCACCACAACACAATTCTTCATAGACTGACATAGATTGCAACTCTGTCAGCTGAAGGAAACACCTTCTGGTTAAATATCATGTCATCTACAAGGGTTGTGTGTATGTGTATGTGTGTGTTACATGTGTTTCAATCAACTAAGGACAGAGTGGCACGGACGTCAGGTTTCAGTACACGTCTGAGCCCTTATACCACGGTCTACGCTGCTGGAAGTTGTCAAGGACACCACGGCAGCCATTTTGTAGTGACGTCGCATCTTCTCTGAATATTAAGAGTGCGTCCCGAACTCGTGTCTGCTTAGTGTTCTTAGAAAAGCATCAGCCAAGGTACCAAACGCTAGAATAGTGTATCTGTGTGCCTGCTGTGTAACGGTGCTGTAGCAATTACAATCGATTCCTTAATTTGATACGGCAGAAGTGTGATGTCGCGCTCACGGCCAGCTGACCGACATATTTTTACTTTTATATACTGTATACACTTTTAAAATCCCTGTAAATCTTAACGCTGCCAAGCACCAACAGTACCTCGGGTAACTTTCACACTTGGCCTGGATCCTGGATCAATTCTGGGCTTGTTTCAGGAAGAACCTGGTTACCTCTAACTAACTTATGATTTATTGGTTCAGATGAAATGTTTTGGTCAGTCTTATACAGACGGCTTTGAAATTCTCCGTTGCAGTTACGTGATTTTTTTTTTGTCTTTAATAAATATATCACAACATAGCATGTCGTTGCTGTCGGGCGGAATCCTCGTATCTCCAAAACCGTTATGTTTCAGGAAATTAAAAAAACGCGTACCTTATCTGCAGTGCACAGGGTTTAGTCCGCGTTTCAGTGGATTGTCTTGCGCTAAATTCCTGTCCTCAGACAAGCACCAGAACTAGCGGGGGTCAAGATTTTTTTTTCTTTGAGCCCAGTGTTTTGAAGACATTTACCTCAGAAGACGTGTTGATTCGTTGCGACTCTTCTTGAGGAGAAATATGCCGTGAAGCTCTCCCGCGGAGTGAGGAAGAGGTGGACAGTTGAAGTGTCCAATGGAGTTATGAGATTTGTGCTCAAGCTATTTTCAAGACTTTAGATTGGTTAATAACTTGTAAAAATAACAGACCCACGTGGGGACTGACCAATAGCATCGATATGTGAAAAAATATGAAATTGACCAAATTTGGACATACGAGGTTTCCGCCCGACAGCGACGATGTGTAACATGATGCCTGTGTCAGATTATTTGCCCCAAATCATTCTGATTATGCTATTAATAAGACCTGTTATATTACGAAGATATTTCCAAACTACACTACAACTTAACTGAAGACCCAAAAACATCTCCCCTGCTCTTTTTACAATCTTCAACCTGCCTCAGATTCCTGTACTGGCTTGTGTCACCTGCTTTGACCCTCAACATGTTGTATGTTCTGAGATGCTTTTCTTTTGACCATGATTGTACAGAATGGTTATTTGCGTTTTCATGCTAGCTCGCACTAGTAAGTGGATATTTTAAGGGTTTCAGTGGCAACTCTTGCTTTTGAAAATTGAAAAAAAAAAAACAACAACAACCAAAGTCACTGACAGCACGATTTCCCTTCATTCTTGTATTTAACCTGAACAATAACTGAAACCTGCATGGTTTTAAAGCTCTGTACTGCTGCCTCGTGATTGGCTGATGTCTTGGAAAAAACAATTTTACAGCTGCGCCTCATCAAGGTCAGTTGATTACCGAACTGAAAGATTGCTAGATGTTTATTTTTTATTGTTTTTTTTTTTCTGTTTGGGACCCACTTTAAAACCAGAATTCTGTATACTTTAGAAATAAAGTACATTTTTGATTCTGATCACCTTTGGTACTTGTGGATACCTCAGCAACCTCCAACAGCGCTCTAAATATTACACTTCACTTGACTGTGTGGTTATAAAACCTTCGCTGGGATATCATAAGCGTGCCGAAACGTGAATATATGTCAACTAATCCCACAGAATCATATTAGACTACGGACTGTTTTGTATATGTTCATAGACCAGTTATTAACATATGACATCAGGCTTATGACTATCCCCAGATTAGGCTGAAAATAACCAGACAATTAAGCGAAAGTGCAAGCAGCTTCTTTCCATCCACAGTTTCATTTTTTTCCCCCGTTCTCTGTTTTTTTTTCATATCTCTCTCGCGTTTCTGATGCGTGTTAGCTGGAAAGAGTGTGTGTTAGCAGGAAAGCATGAGGAAAAGGGGAAAAACGTCAGTTCCCTCTTTATATAGATGATAAGAACACATGCAAATACATAAATGCACACACATACACACACTTACGAATATGTACACACACACTGGCTGTGGAAGGCAACAGGTAAAATGCTACATCCAATACAGTGTGATAGACTGAATATTTACTGAATTTGCCAGTTTATTAGTACTGTGACTAATAACGAGGCAACTATGTCAATGAAAAGACCAACTTCATCTCACAACCATCAAGGCACAATTTAGTCAGTAATGTCAAACTGTGCTACAGAAAAATAAAAAAAAAAATAAATCTACATCTATTACTCCTTTGTCTCTCTTGGCACCACAGAAAGCTTTAAGGGTCTGTGAGAAAAGCTCTGAATTATATACGATTAGTCTCGAATTGAAACACACAAGCACAGACATATACGCTAACTCAAGAGCCACGTTCACACTGCAAGTCTTAATGCTCAATTCGGATATTTTGCTCAGATCTGATTTTTTGTTTGTCTGTTCACATTATCTTTTAAAATGTGGCCTATATCAGATACCAGTGTGAACTGTTTGCTTTTTCGAACTGACCCGAATGCGCAAATGAACAATAACAGTGACGTCACACGCAGCACGCCGTTGCGCTAAAGGTTATGGAGGAAGTAAGCGTTTTCGCTTTTCTTTCTAAATGTTTGTGTAATGGCAGCACAGAGACGCAGTGTTTTGAAAATTTTCGGATGTCGAGGGCAACTTTTGATTATTTGATCCATTTTGTAGCCGTAGTCACGTTTGTGTGCGAACTCGCCGGCGCATAATTGTGACGAATGTCGATGTAGATTGACGTAAAAGTCGCATAAATCCGCCTTGGTTGTTCACACTACTCCTGAAGAAGTCTGACCTGGTCACGTGACCCCAAAAAATCAGATTTGAGCCACTTTTACCTGCAGTGTGAACGTTGCTAAGGATGTCTAAACAAAAACAAGGTCACAATCGCTTACAAACAGTAATTAGCAACCATAGACATCAAGACAAAAACACTAATGCAAGCAGTGCACCATGTTTCACAAAAACTTTAGTCATCTGTAGAGGATGAATTCTTTTCTCACTGGAACTGACAGTTGTTTTTTTTTTAATTCTTCATATCTGTGAGTTTGATTTGTCTCATTAGCTGCAAACGTACAGCAACAAACAATTTGCTAAAGCTTGAAGGAAACTAGTCGTTGTTATAAAGTAAATTCTTTCATAAACGATTACATTTTCTAATTGAAGCCAAATTGATTCCAATGGAAATTTTAGAAGCTAACGATAATGATATTGATTGTTTGATCAAAAAAAAAAATAATAATAATAATAATAATTAAACAAAACTTTATTTTATTCAGTCCGGTAAATGCTTTTGCATATTGTTGTCAAGGAACTTTAGCAAATAACTTATATGTTATAAATATATTAAATACAAGAACTTTAAATCTAAAGCATTTATGCCATTTTTCAATGGCCTTTTTTTTTTTTTTTTTTGCTAATTTTATGTAATAAGAAGATTCTAAGCAACAGTGCAAAGTAAAAAAAAAAAAAGGTGGTTTTTGGGAGTGGGGAAAAAACAGGACAATGACTGGTTAATGGAAGGATGGATGGATTCTAGGAAAATGGAGGTGTTAGGCCAGCATTTACATTTTAAACCCTTGTTAAGCAAACTATTTGCTTAACATTTGCTTAACAAACTAATTGCTGCATCAAACCAATAAACTCAAACAGAAACAATGCATGTGTCATATACCTTAGTTCTGTTAAATTGTTGAGTCTAATTGGTGACAAAAAATTGGCAAATCACTGTGGTGTAAGAGGAATTAAACACTTCCGTTATTGAGAACTTGACTGTTTTTCTATAAAAACACAACCCCAAGTGTTAATACAGAGTACAGCAATTTTATCTAATGATAATTACCACTTATATTCTAAATACCTACCGACTGATTGGCTGCGTGGGATTTCAAGAAACACAATTTGTACAGTACAGTTTTAGTATATTAAATACCTACCCACAGTCACACCTAAGAAATACTGGCACTGCACTGGCGGCCTGGAGATGGATGGAGAATGAGATGAGTGTTAGTCAGTGGAGAGCAAACAATAAGCAATGGAGAGTAAAAGACATGGATCGACAAACAGGGTGCGCAAACATCAAAACCAGCTTTTAGGTTGCTAATATATCTCTATAAACTTCGATTAGCCTGCTGCTGCTAATGTGTACATATGACAGAGTGTTTGTCTTTTTCAGACGGAAAAACAACATCTTCTGTTAATTTGTTTAAGCTTTGTGTGGTTTATATTTACATTTGTTTCAGATTAACTAATGGAATAGTGTAGTCTACTTTGGGACTGTGATGCTAGCAGGTCTAAAAAACTAGCTAACCTACAATCTAGCATGAATACACACAGCCTTAACCATAACCCAAAATTGCAATAACAGGTTTTAAGCCATAACCTTAACATTAACATTAAACAGCCTCAAACATGAACTAGCAACGTAGAAGACAGATTAACCCCAAAACTAGCATTACTAGATCTAGTTTACTAAATCATGAATGTGTTAAAATCAACCGAAACATTTGGATGTTGTGAATGTTCATTGGCCTTTTAAATTAAAATGGTTGCATATTGCAATGAAGGCCATATGTACACAGAGATCTTAGAGATGCCTGTTCCTGCAACATGTCAGGATATTGATCGGCAACACAGTTAAAAATGGAAAGGGTTTGTATTACCCACAATTAAATTCTATTGATCCGGGCTCAACCAGAATGCAAATCAAGAGGTTTGTTTAGCTCGTCAAGATGTGTATCTTGTAACACGAGAGCTCTTGCAAAGTCTTCTAAACCACTTAGCCTCTTTGGGCTAGCCTAGCCACAGCTAAACAGGCATCCAAGTGGCTAACCACAAGACTGCTTAGAATACTAGCGTTAGTAAAACTATGATAAAAATCATACCCTAAAGAACTGGTTTTAATATTTGAAGGCACATAGTACAGAGTAGCTGAGCTCATGCTGAGGTTAAAGGTCATGCAGATGAACATTTGAAAGGCAGGACAATGGAATGTGTGAATTGATATAAATATCAGACCACTTATGTATTGAAAAATGGACCTGCTTTAAAAAAAAAGAGAAAAAAAAAGACCATATTTTCCAGACAATAAGTCGCTATGAACTATTAAATGCACCTCCATACATTTTATATCGTCACTACTTCTATTGCCTCCAAAATGACATGATATTGAGACGCTAATGAGAATTTTAATATTATGCTAGCATTAAGCTAATAATTAAATGTTATAACATGTTCATGTCATGTGGAAGAATGTAAAATAGAAACTTTCCTGTTGTTCTGTATAATTAAAAAAAATATATACTGTTAGCTAGAAGTAACATTTAGCTACTTATCCTGTTAAAAAGTTAGTACAATTTATTAGCTGTAAATATTCTACATACTTAACTATCCTTTGTTTTGTTTTGTTTTTTTCTTCAGTTGGAAGAAATGTGGTAATTTTTATATCATCAGGTGTATGTAGTGGCAAATTATTGACATTGCTCCAGTAGCAGATCTACTAACCGTGATGTTCATTTCTTAGCTACTACAATTGCTGTTACATTTGCTAGACAGCAAAATACTTGTCTTATAGTCTGGAGAATGCAGTACTACTTACCACTTCAACTGTTTTCTGACCTGCCAACCTTCGTAGACAATAAAACATAGTTCCGCCAACTGGGGTGGGGGAGGGGTATTTAAGATAAGTTTTAGAAATAGTACTTTCGCAAATCAGTGGAAATGTTGAGACACTGAGCACAATTTAATGTTAAATATGTACCCTCGATCTTCAACCATGAATACAATTATGCCCGTTCAGCTAACTGATGTTAACTACACTCTCATTTAACAACAGCTCACAACATCACATTAATGATTGCAAACCCTTCACTGTTTAAAGATGCCCTGCCACACATATTTCATTACTTTTTTGGTAATGTCTGAAGTTTACCATGGACTCCAACATTTTTTTGTGGAAAAAATGCCTTGGTTACCTTGTTTCAAGCCATTCTAGTGTGGTATAGAAAGCCTGCAGGAAGACTCAGCTCGATTTGCGCCAGTTCTCATGACTATTCAAATGAGCTATGCTGCTTGGCTCCGATTGGCTAACCGCTAGGATATGAGAGCATGACTATTCATTCACCCAGCGCAATAAGTAGCCTAGGCTAGAGGAAATTTGTTTACAATCACCTTGAATTGCAGCAGAATGGCTTCTTCACAAGCCTGTTGTCGTTCAGCCATCCTTGCTGTATAGGAAACTCACTGAGCTACACGGATTCTGGGGGCGCGGTCTCAAGTGGGAGAGCTCATGAATAGTAATGAGCTCAGTCACTCTGACGTCAGCAACTGACCTGATTTCTCCCCTTATTTCTTTTAAGTGGCTAGAACTGACCGGGGAGGTAGCAGTTCGTTTTCAAATTCACGACACAACACAAACACATATGGACCTAACACATATCAAAAAATCCAAGTAAAAACGGTTTTGTGTGGAAGGGCACCTTTAACTTGATAGAAACCAAAGAAACTTGTCTTTCAAGCAGGAAAATCTAAGCACTGGCCAGATGAATAATAATATGGGTTGGAAGGGGGTGAGGCTTTCAGAGGGTGTAAGTTAATATCAAAGATGGTAAAACACCTATGCAGCTGTCAATCATTCCAGATTCATATAGTGATCAAGTTATTTGGCGAAGTTTTGAGTGATGGTGCGGCGATAAAGGGTGGCACTTATACGCAAAGTGCACCAAGGTTGGCAGGTCTGCATTTTGCATTAATGAACTGTGGTACCATTTAACTGTAACAAATATATTAATTGTTTATATGATGATGGGGATGAGTTCAAGGCAAAAAGGACAACCACCATTGAAATAGATATTTACACTGACACTCCCACACAGAAACACACACACACACACACACCAAACTAAAAAAGACTGAAGATGAAGATTAAGAAAGAGATTCCTTACAGAGGAATAGGAGGAAGAACTCGCGGTAAAGAAAGCCAAGCTAACGGCCCGGCATTAATAACGCAGTCAGCTGCATACATTCAAGCACAGAGCAGCTGGATTCCAAATGGCCAAACCAGCACAAACACATGTGCTTACACACACATACCCAGTGTGTTTGTGTTGTGTATCTAAATAGCACAACTTATATAGTGTTAAGCATTTACACATGAGCAAACAATTCATGTACTTAGACTTTAATATCCAGAGCAAGCTGTGTTTGGGTGTGTTAGGTGTAGCGCTGATTAAAAATATATATACATCAGTAAGAGGACAGAATCCTTCAACATATATCTAATAACCTGATCAAAATTGTACACATAAAACTCAGCCTGAGGAGTTTTCTAAAGTAAAACAAGGTAACTAATGTAGCTAGGTAATTCATTTGAAATCAACTCGTTAGACACAAAGAAGAGCCAGGTCTTGTAGTGTAGATGCATAGCCTTGCACATATGCACTATTCATAGCTACAATGTAAAACAAGGAAATATTTTACACAAAGCTGTGTAAAATGTTCTGTGACGTCCCTGATTGATTTGTACGTGGGAAAACCTACTTATGCTACATCCTGGATACGTATTCTTTTCGTCCCAGGTGCCCAGGGTGCCCAAAGAATTTCATGTAACATAGTTCAAAGATAATAAAAATATCAGGTGCTCAAAAAGCAGGTTTCTCACAAACAGTCCCTGTAAAAAGGTAAGCACCTAGAAACAGTGTGTGAACATGCTTCCATATTTGAGTTGACAAAAGCAGTCTAAGTTGTGAAGACCAGGTCAAATCTGTCAAATATTCCTATCCTTTTGATATTTGGCTGGTCCCCACAAAGACCAGCTGGTTTGAATTAATCAATCAACACAATATTTTGGTTAGTGAGGGTAAGGCTAGAGTTAGGAGCCTAGTTTAGATAAGGGGTATTCATTCATTCATTCATTTTCTACCGCTTATCCGAACTACCTCGGGTCACGGGGAGCCTGTGCCTATCTCAGGCGTCATCGGGCATCAAGGCCGGATACACCCTGGACGGAGTGCCAACCCATCGCAGGGCACACACACACTCATTCACTCACGCAATCACACACTACGGACAATTTTCCAGAGATGCCAATCAACCTACCGTGCATGTCTTTCGACCGGGGGAGGAAACCGGAGTACCCGGAGGAAACCCCCGAGGCACAGGGAGAACATGCAAACTCCACACACACAAGGCAGAGGTGGAAATCGAACCCCCAACCCTGGAGGTGTGAGGCGAACGTGCTAACCACTAAGCCACCGTGCCGATAAGGGGTATTAATTAGGTAAATGAATAATGTTAAAGGAAGGTCCTCACCAGGATAGTCAATAGGTGTGTGTGTGTGTGAGAGAGAGAGCTTGCTCTGGATGTTACAGTGAGACAAGACCGCATGGTGTGTCTGGTTTATTTACACTACAATGCTGCAGCTGAGCATTTAAGGTATAAGGCTTTAGTGTGTAGGGCTTTAAGGTTTATTAGGACCTTGCGGTTTTCAGAGACTTGTTCTTACCTTCCTTGTCAATCTGTCAGTCTGTCCAAATGTCCCTGTGTCTGTCTGTCAACCAGTCAACCACACGTCAGTGTGTGTCCACACCTCACACTTACTCAACTCACAACAAACCTAAGACACACCCACCTACTGTACACACATCTACACACTCACATACACACACTGAAAAGAACTGAAGTAGTGAGGTTGTGTGTGTGTGTGACGTCTCATAGGTCTCATCTCTTATTTCACTTCATCTCCAATCCCCTCCTTTTCTTTTGTCCCTGTCTCTTGTCAGTCTCAGACCTGAGGACACCACTCACACAACCTCACGCTGACCTCAATTTGACCTTTGACCTTTAACCCTGGAGGGACTCTTGTCCCAACCCAGGGCTGAAAGTCACTTAAAGAAGACAGGAATAAAGGGCAAAACACGTTAAGAACAAGATAAGCCACGTCACGAAACATGTCACACACACGCGGACACACACACACACACACACACACACACACACATATATATATATATAAGGCACAGAGAGGACAGGGTAACACTAAAACAGGAAGTAGAATGAAGAAGCCCACATACAAACGCGTGATATGACACAACCTGAAGAGAGAGACAATACAGAGGGGGTGAGATAACGACAAGCACAGGCGCACACACACACACACACACACACACACACACACACACAAATAATCTGCAGTTCCATGTTTATTTGAAGTTGTTCTTGGGTTCTTTCATGTCACCCATTTGAACCCAACACACACACACACACCTACTTCACTGGTACATACAGAGTGTAAGGTAGGTTTACACACGTTCTGCTTTAAAGGGAAGAACCATGTTAAAGCTACAACATTCCTTAATCTGTTAATATGTTATCTGAAGTATGGCGTTTCTCAAGCTCAGATATTTTTCTGTCAGATTTCACTACTCTCTATCACTGTTGGATGAAAAGCAAGCAATTAATCATCAGGAAATAACCAATCATGAGTGACGGCAGTTATTTCTGCTGCACACATGTCGTACTGTAAAAAACACTTTGATGTTTTAATACTTTATTGTTCTGTATTGTATCCTACACTGTACATTATATGACATTGCTCACTAGGGGAGTTATGTAATCAGCAGCCCTAGTGCTCGGGACAAGCAGATATTGTATCCGCGTTATTCCTGTTTAATTTGCAGTCACCTGGTGGCTGAGTAGGTTCAATAACCAGCAAAGAAAATAAACCCTCTTTGTTATTGACTTTCGCAAAACCAAGGTTTTCTTTAATTAAGTAGCTACTCTACGTTTACATTTTCTTTATATTCGTGTTTATGTTTACATGTTTCTTGTTGGTTAGATGCACGTCAATTCTGTAACACTAAATCAAGACACTAGTTAAGAATCCTGCCACCTGCTGGATTCATACATACAATGACATACAATCTTATATCTATTTAAAGAATCAGGTACACTGACAAAATCGCCCAAAATAAATTAAAGCCATCAGTTAAACATCTGACCCTCGGCAGATTTGAATAATATTAGGTGTGATTAGGCCAATAACATACTTTACAAGTTATTCGACACCATTTTGAGTTTTCAAGATGGCCGACACAATAAAGTCTTTTAAATTGGCTCATGATGTGCGATTTAATTTTCAACATTTTTAAAATTCACTGTATTCTAAATGCTAAGAATCAAACATGACATGCTACATTAGAGACAATAACAACAATACGCTATAATATATGAGTCAATGAGGTTTCCATGGCAACTGAAATACGGGACAGGGCAGCACAATTGAGGATTTTTCTCAGCCCTTTATGGCTGTAACGGCTTCAAACATGAACATAGCATGTGTCAAAAAGGATTAAAATCCAAATATATTTCCTGTTTCCACTTTCACAGCAACATTAGCTTCATGCTAATTCTAGCTAATTCCACATGATAAGTGAGGATTAGCGTTATGACCGGAGTGGTAAGTGGTGAACATTGTTTGGATGGGAAGCAGAATGTGTGTGAAACTTCCCCTTAACTCTTAATCCAGTTCCTACTCGGAACACACAAACACTCATATAAAGTACACACAAATATAAATATACACTGTAGAGGCTACAGGGAAGAAAAACACACATGAACACATGGACATCTGTACATGTCCCGGTTTCTCTGCTGTATTTTCTGGACTATAAGGCACTTTTTTTCCTGCTTTCTAACAGAATTTTTAAAAAAGGTGTCCTGCTTAAGCAGTTCCATGAATTGGTCTAGTTGTTAGCTGTTTTATGGCTTTATGGTGGATGTCCGACTTCTGTACACCTACAGTATAGACTAGCTTAAGGCAGAGAGTGCTGGTCTAGACTGAAATGACCAATGAAATTAAAAGGCATACAAATCTCTATATTTATTGATATTTGAGGGCGTCCTCAAGACATAACGGTTTTAAAATTACAGCACGGAAAGTCAAAGTTCCGCCAAAAGAAACACCATAAACTTGTTTGTTTGAACATCATGTAGCTAAAAGTATGTTTAGGTATCTAGTTTCTAGTATCTGGCTAGTTTCTTGTTAGCTTTGTAGGTTTGTTAGAGCAAAATAAATGAAGCCGATTCGCTCACTAACACACCAAAAGTCCCTGATATGACAGGTAGCTACTGTATTCAGCCATGATGGAACCAGCACTGCAAGGACGGAACTCTACAAACCAAGATTGTCTGTAGTATCGACAACCAACTTTTGCTGGAATCGAGAAGAAAAAGATTTACTAGTACGTGTTTGGGAATGTCTTTGCGGATTCTGACACCTAACATTACAATTGAAAAATGTTAGAAAATCAAATTCTGACAATCTGACAGCTTGTTGCAGCATACGTGCTACTCCAGTAGTTACGGTAATTGATTGGTGCATTTTTTTAGCTTTCTTTTACATGCTATGAAATGACACAAACTAAAGTTCACTACAAGCTGAGAGAGAGAGAGAGAGAGACAGAGAGAGGGAGAGAAAGAAAGAAATGAAAGTGTCTTCATGGCAATTACTGTATATTAGGTAGCATATAGCATCCAGACTTAAACACAGAACACAAAGTTCCAGCACATCTAAGAGGAACATGAGAGGTCATCAAAGTGGAGCAATAATGACTGACACTTTCTCCAACACATCCTTCACATGTTCTTGAGCAGATATTATTACACAGAGTTATTTCTCAATCCGCTGATCTGATTGGACGAGACACGTTTAGTAGAACCGTGCTGAGACGAACCGAAACCGTTGCTACGGTAAAGTTAACAACATCGTCAGCGGATGGTTCAGAAAAACAAAACATTCTTTTTAAAATAAAACTTTCGACTCATCAGAATGCAGGACTGTACAAATCAGTGTAAGTGTAATTAAATGACAAGCCACAAGTGGGCGTGGCTTCTTTCATTCACAGGGCAAACTGAAACAAATGATTTGCCCGTATTGTGTCGGATACATCCTGAAATGTATTTCTTATATATATATGATCAAGGTCAATGTCATTCAAGGTCATAGTGTGTATATGTGTGTGTATATATATATATATATATATATATATATATATATATATATATATATATATATATATATATATATATATATATAAATAATTATATTGCACATTAAGAGTCATTTCTACACTATGAAGGGATTTTCATGTAAACACATCTACTGACTATAATAAAAAGTTTTGCTTTGCGAAAGCCAATAAACAGCACTTCGGGTAACTACGAATAAATACGAATAGCCTCATCATGAATTCTACTTGTCCTGGGCACTATTAATTTTCAGCAGAGCCTAATAGAGATTCTTTATGACATCATTAGAGAGCCGAGATGAGACTCTGAGGCGACTTATAGTCCAGGAAATACGGTGTGAACTCGACTGTTTAGGAGTCACCACTGTGTTCAGAACTTATGAGTAACACAAAGAGTGTGTGTGTGTGTGTTTGTACATGTGTACCTTTCCGGACGTTGGATTCTGAGGGTCTGAAGTCACGCGTGTTGAGCAGGAAGCAGGCTCGGTCCTGTTGGTAACGCTCGCGTGTTCGCCCCACCGGACTGCGATCGTCTGGACTCAGCACCTGGTCTATAGTAGGACAGTCCTCGTTAGCCAGCGCCGCGCTCGCCGCATCACCGTTCTGTTTCGAATCTGCCCAAGAGAAAGACGAGGGGAGAGAAAGAGGAAGAGAAAGAACAAATAAGAAGAGAGAACGAGGGACGGAAATGAAGAGAAAGGGAAAGAAGGGAAGAGAAAGGAGGAAAAAAGAAAAAGGATGGAGAGAAAGGTACAGAAATGTAAGAAGTAGGAAGAGGGAGGGAGAGAAAGAAAGAAGAGGAAGAAGGGAAAGAGAGAGCATTGAAGAGAGAAAAAAGGAGAGAAGAAGAAAAAGTTGGAGATTGAGAGACAAAGGATGAGATAGGAAGAGGATGCGTAGAGGAGGAAAGAAAGGAATTGTCAGGAAGGGAGCAGAAGAAAGAAGGAGAAAGTGGGAGAGATAAAATCAGAGAGAGAGAGAGATGAGGAGTTGATAGATGAAGAAACAGAGATGATAGAAAAGAAAAAAGGACAGAACGAGAGCAGAGTTCGAGAGATAAAGTGGAAAAGAAGGGAAGAGAAAAGAGAAGGATGGAGAGCCAGAAAGTGGTTGAGGGAAAGAGAAGGAGGACAAGAGAGGGAGAGAAACAGTAGAAAAGTGCGAGGAAGAACAAGATGTTGTAAAGAGAAACAGGGAGAGAAAAGCAGGTGAGAAATGAGAGAGGAGGAGTGTGGAATAAAAGAGAGGGAGAAAAAGAATGGGATGAGAGAGATGGATGGAAATAGTAGAGGATCAGATGAAGGAAGTGCAAGGAAAGGGGTGAAAAAAATGAAGAGGAACAGGAGGAAGTGAAAGAGTGAGGGGAGAAATGAGACAGAAGAGAGGTGGAGAAGGCGGGAGATTAAAAGAGAGGGAACCAGAAAGAGGGAGAAAAGTATGAAGAAATATACAGAGGATGAGCAAGGAGACAGAAAGAGCAATGAAGGAAACAAATGAAGGATGAAATGACAGATGAGACAAACACAGTGAAAAATGAGAGAGTGAATTTGATGGTGTGAGAAGAGAAAAGGTAGAGAAGAGAGAAAGAAAGAAGAACAAACATTCTGCAGCCGCCAGAAAAAAAAAACGGACGAAGAACAAGAAAGGGGGGAAATATCGTCAATTTCAGTAAAATATCGCCATAGTCAAGGTTGTCATACGAAGGGGCGGGGCTAGAATAAATATATCAACAGGAGGTGTGGTCAGGTGGCTGTCATAGCCAATCACATCATGCCATTTTTGCAGCAGTAATAATAAGCATCTGGCTGTTGTGTGAGAGCCTCTGGGACACATCAGCCACTTCCTGTAACGGCTGTAAACACAGTGAGTCTGGGATTTAATTAGAGCCTTTATTGATTGGGTTCATTCTATTATTTCCACTTGAATGAACTCCACAGAGAGCTGATAGATTCACACACTGCCACCGTCTCTCTGCTGTGAATTCTGGATTATATCATTCCACTCTGACCGGTCAGAATATTCTACAGCAACAGGAAGTAGATATACAGCGGACGCTAAATTATAGCCTTGTATACAGTAAGCTGTGTAAATGTTTGTGTATGGAAAGTGTCTCTGGTTATTCAGAAGGACAAAGGGTTTAGCTTTAGCCTTGATAAACAACACCTTGTATCATTCAAGCATGGACAACAGACAAGGGAAGCTAATCATCAGAGATTCGCTGGAATCTATCGCTAATTCCCGATGCTATCGTCAACCGTCCCAAGCCTAGCCGGTGGTGGAAGGCATGTTCACGTCGTCCTAGCCTCACAGCTATTTTAAGCTATATGTTAAGCTATATTAACAAGATTCTAATAGTAACAAGATTCTGGATCGAGTGCTGTTTCATATCGTCGCTGTCGGGCAGAAACCTCGTATGTCCAAATTTGGTCCATTTCATATTTTTTCACATATCGATGCTATTGGTCAGTCCCCACGTGGGTCTGTTATTTTTACAAGTTATTAACCAATCTAAAGTCTTGAAAATAGCTTGAGCGCAAATCTCATAACTCCATTGGACACTTCAACTGTCCACCTCTTCCTCACTCCGTGTGAGAGCTTCACGGAATATTTCTCCTCAAGAAGAGTCGCAGCGAATCAACACGTCTTCTGAGGTAAATGTCTTCAAAACACTGGGCTCAAAGAAAAAAATTCTTGACCCCCGCTAGTTCTGGTGCTCATCTGAGGACAGGAATTTAGCGCAAGACAATCCACTGCAACGCGGACTAAACCCTGTGCACTGCAGATAAGGTACAGCGTTTTTTTAATTTCCTGAAAAATAACGCTTTTAGAGATACGAGGATTCTGTCTGACAGCGACAATAAGCTGCCGAATCATTCATGATGGAAGCCATTTTGTTCACTGAAACCGTTCAGAAAATATAAAACATACGATCCGCTTTTTCAGTCCACATTTCTTGAGTTTTTTCACACCCATGGATTTAAAGCCGGTATCCTAGACTTTATTGAATCACGTTATTTAATTATTTGGTTCTAACTTTAAGGTGTGATATGAAGTAAATAATTAGGAATTAAATTAAGAAGACCATTCGGAATGATTCAGAACCAGGCCACAGACAACACCTGCTGTTTACACTGTGCTGATTACGTAAGACTAGAAGCCTCCTGGGATCTTCTGTGGTGGCATTGTGTATAGAAAAAGTTAATGCGTGTGTGTGTGTGTGTGTGTGTGTGTGTGTGTGTGTGTGTGTGAACGTGCACTTGGCAGATGGAATGCTTTGGGCTCATATGTACTCACTAGTTGATCATAAATACGAAATCATTTATAATGGAGGTGTCTCCTGAGGGGGAAAAAAAAACACTGACTTAAGCATGCGTGCACACACACACACACACACACACACATATATACACAAACACTGCTTTAAGTATGCTTAAATGCTCTGTATTGTTTTACCATTGTGTCTATCGTATTTCCTGACAACTGAATGATTCAGCATTTTCAACACAACTGAATTAGTAAATGCATTTCCTGTTGTTAAGCGTGTAGCTATAAGATTCACTCGATGGTACAAATTAACTCCAGGAGAAAACCAGAAGAAGATAAAAAAAAAAATGATTGTCTTGTTAGTCGAGACTTTAGTCTTTTCCCATTTCTGATACATAATCAAGTTAATAATGAAGTTGCTCACCTCTGTTTATTTCTATGATCTCCTCCTGAGCAAGAGGACAGTCTCCAGTGAGGCCGCTTGAGCCCATGACTCCGCCCAGAACGTTACCCAGGATCCTCTGAGGCGAAGCAGTGGCCATAGCCAGGGCATCGGGCTTGCAGTAATTAGGCGAGCCGGGCTGTGGGGCCCGTGGGATGTGTTTGTTCTTCTTTTTGGGCAGCTTCTGCTTGGCCATGGCCAGTGAGTAGTACATGCCAAAGTTGTTGACGATCACGGGCACAGGCATGGCGATGGTCAGCACTCCAGCCAGGGCACACAGAGCACCGACCAACATGCCCGACCACGTTTCAGGGTACATGTCACCGTACCCCAGAGTCGTCATTGTGACCACGGCCCACCAGAAACCGATAGGGATGTTCTTGAAACTGGTGTGGTTACTGGCCGTGGGGTCATCAGGGCTGGCGCCAATGCGCTCGGCATAGTAGATCATAGTGGCGAAGATGAGCACTCCAAGGGCGAGGAAGATGATAAGCAGGAGAAACTCATTGGTGCTGGCGCGAAGCGTATGACCCAGCACACGAAGCCCAACAAAATGGCGCGTGAGCTTGAAGATCCTCAGAATACGGACAAATCGGACCACACGCAGGAAGCCCAGCACGTCTTTGGCCGCCTTGGCGGAGAGGCCGCTCAGACCAACCTCCAGGTAGAACGGCAGGATGGCCACAAAGTCAATGATGTTCAGCGCACTCTTGAAGAATTCGGCCTTGTCCGGGCAGAATATAACGCGCGTAAAAACTTCAAAGGTAAACCATATCACGCACACGCCCTCTACGTACGTCAGCCAGCTGTCCGTCACTACCTCGAAGAAGACCTCCTCGTGCGTCGTGTTGCCCACCGTCACGTTCTCCGTATGGTTGTAGATGGTGTTGAAGGCCTCGTGCGTCTCCATGCAGAACGTCGAGATGGAGATGAGGATGAAGAGCAGCGAGCCGAACGCCACATACTACAGAGAAAACAAAGAGAAACAGATGGAAGAAGGTCAATGTCACATTCAGTCAATCTGATGGATCATCTTTCACAGATAAATTGCTGGGAAAAGCAATTTCACCTGTCAGATTGGTTAATTGTTTCAAATCAAAAATGCAGGTTGGTACAGTGTTGTTTATCTCCAACAAGCACTTAAATGGTCGTAATAAATCAAAGTGAGACTTTCCTCTGTGATTTTTCCATATAAAGCCCTTTTTGAGGTGGAGGAACCTGAGGAAAATATTGTGTCATTCCTATCAACAATTTGCTGATATTAAGACAAAAGAATGCAGAGAAACTTCAAAGCTGCTCACCATCTTATAGACAAAGTAAGTTTTTCCTCTTCACCCACGACACCGGAGTGTCGTTCCTCACAAAAAAACCTCACCATGACGGCACTTAGCTACAGCTGCTACACTAGAAACCGTTTATAACTACGGTATGGGTGCACCGATATAAACCTTGTGGCCCTATCAGAGCTGCTGTTAGGGTAAAATATTCAACTCTTTCTGACCAATCAGGATCAAGAATTTCAGTATTTTATTTGAATATCCGGGTCTATAATGTTCCGTTTGGTCTAAATGTGTAAACTGGGTCTTCATCAGTAGAGCATCAGAGCAAATGCTGCCCTAGATACTGATATTCAGGTTCTGGCCTTACACACACACACACACACACACACACCTGTACTGTGGACCACACACACCTTTCTTTCAGAGCATATCAGATAAAGGCAACTTCAGATAATACACAGCATTGTTGTTTGTATTTTGTCAGAAAAATACCAAATTTAAGATGTATCTAATGTTCCAAATATGTCGATTTTAAACCAAAGTGGGTGTGGCCTAATGCAGAAAGAAGGTTTGTTCATTCATTCATTCATTCATTCATTCATCTTCTACCACTTATCCGAACTACCTCGGGTCACGGGGAGCCTGTGCCTATCTCAGGCGTCATCGGGCATCAAGGCAGGATACACCCTGGATGGAGTGCCAACCCATCACAGGGCACACACACACACACTCATTCACTCACGCAATCACACACTACGGACAATTTTCCAGAGATGCCAATCAACCTACCATGCATGTCTTTGGACCGGTGGAGGAAACCGGAGTACCCGGAGGAAACCCCCGAGGCACGGGGAGAACATGCAAACTCCACACACACAAGGTGGAGGTGGGAATCGAACCCCCAACCCTGGAGGTGTGAGGCGAACGTGCTAACCACTAAGCCACCGTGCCCCCCCTAGAAGGTTTGTTAACCTTTTAAAATTAAACATGAATCCTACAACTATACCTCAGGAGTGTATCGTAATACTTTTTTTTATTTGTTTGTGACATTTCCACATTAACAATTTTATTCGATTCTATTAACCAAAATGTAAACAAGCTAGCGGCTGTAATCCATCACCGCCGCCAGACTAAGTACGTATGTATGTAGTCTTTATTTGTTTATTCGCCAGACGTCTTGCAAACAAAAAAGACTAACATCCGTGTCTGTCTAGGGCACAATATCTGTTTCGAATATCATTCCCAGTAATGTATTTGTATTCGGTTACATCTTCATAACGTGAACATTTATCGCATCTCTGCTCTAAATATAGAGACAATAGAAGCAAAAGACGGGAGACGGAAAAGGGATCGGGGCTATTGATGTATTTAATTTTTTTTTTTCTTTTACGCATTCATGTTCACACAGAGGGATAGCGGGATGTTACTCACTAAGCACTGGCGGATAAATAATACATCAGAGAGAGAGAGAGAGAGAGAGAGAGAGAGAGAGAGAGAGAGGATGTGATTGAGGCAGAGAGAGTGTGGTGTTGGATACAAACTCACTGCACACATATACACACACACACACACACACACACACACACACAGCTACTCATGTGAATAAGATGCATAAGTAGTTGAGAGCTTTTTTCCCCTCTCTCCTATTAAGACCCACTTTTTTTTGTAACCACCCCCTTCTCCTTCTATCTATCTTACGCAATCCCTCCATTTTCCCCCCTCTCCTTTTCCTACCGCAGATTAAAAGAATGAAGAAAAAAAAACAGAGAAAGGTGTCGGTGTCTAATCGCCAACCCTTTTAATCCCAACTATAAATGGTCTCGATTCGCGTTAAAAGGAAAAAAACGACAGTGAACACCTTATTTTTAGAGCTCTTATTATTTCTATATTACACCACAGTGCTGCAGGATTGTAGATGTTGCTCTGACATCTAGTAAGAAAAGAAAAGACTCAACTTTGTATATTTTATAATTAAAAATATTCCTTGGATTTAAAGCTTCATTTCAGTTTAATAAACTAGAATAGAACTTATTATTATTATTATTATTATTATTATTATTATTATTATTATTATTATTATTTAGAAATCATTTCTTTCTTTTTAAATGCAGCTTGGTTTCTTCATGGCTTTATATCTAGATGTTATCAGAAGGTATAACTGAAATTCTACCATCCATTACACATGTTCAAAAATGAAGCACCTTTTTTTCCCTTTTTTAGGGATACAGTTTATACAGGTATACAGTTTCTTTCATGAGGCTATCTATCTATCTATCCATCCCAAAATCTTCTCTCACTCTTTCTCTCCATGCTTCTCAATCTTCAGCCTGACCTACTTAAAATCTGCTGCATCTAAGATCCCCTTTTCCCCTCTCGCATCTATTTCTCATCTCTTCTCATTCCCCTTTCCCTCCCTCGAACAGTCTCTATGAAATGGCTCCGTATTGTCTAGTAAAGCTAGGGTACCAAAAAGCTAGCCAAGTCCTGTGTGTACTTAGGTGTGTGTGTGTGTGTGTGTCTGCTCCTGAGTGAGTCATACACACACTGTTGTAACGCTGAGCCTTTCAGACAGAAGCCCCTCTCGGCTTACGTGCACATGGCAGTCAAGATTTGGCGCTGCAATGTAACTTAGCCGCTAATTCGCTTTAAACTGGAAGTGTGTGTGTGTGTGTGATTAGACTGGAAGTGAGGATGGATATCGATCGGGATATGAACCCATTCTTAAATTGACTTCATCCAAGCCTTTCAGAAGTTCTTCATCTTCCACTCTGAAGAAACAGAATATGCTTGTTCTAATGTGCTACATCCGTAGCGCGGATACCACAACGCCTGCCTCGTTACTTTAAAAATATAAGTACATGACATCATGTCTCCTTTTTTTAAGCTAAGACCATTTATTCGCTAGCGCTGGCGTTAACACATGCTTTGTGCGATACAAATATTCTGAGCAGAAATGGTGCAAAGTAAGAAGCAGTATTTCATTACATATCAATCCATTTAGCTGTAATGCGTTTTGACGTCAGTTGGTCTCAAAAAAGCCTAATGGCGTTTACTCAAAAGGTCTAGATGGTTAACTAGAAGTTTCCTAAATCCTAAAAAATATCATAGTTTTTGGAAATCAACCTATAAACCACGACGATTTCACAGAAACAGAGATCTTGGTGGAGTAGACAGTAATCAGCCCAAATCCAGCAGTGATTACATCAGCGAGTGGTTGATGGAAAGGGAAGTGTTTCCGACAATGGGAGGAGTAGAGTTACAAAGCATCAACTGGAGTCATGTCATGAGCTGTGTGAATTCTGAGAAATGGTATTACAGCTGACCTAAACTAAAATGTCTGAAAAAAAAAACAACAACAATTTTTCATTTCATTTCACTTGGCAGTCATGAGACTTGAACTCACAACCATCTGGTTATTAGAAGCTTGATCTGGGGTAGGTGGTATAAATGGGTAAGGAATGATATGCTTGAAGAATCATCAATGCTTGTAAGAAAATAAACAAAATAGTACTGAATGGAACCATTGTGGTTAATATCCAACCCATAAAGATCCTTTCGCAACCTGGTGCAAAAAAAAAAGTTACCCACAACTTGTGGCATACGCCATACAATAGATTCATGTCCACCACAGAAACCCACAATTCTCAGAATACCATTCCAACTATTCTAAAAGTTCCAGAGATGATTTGTAGAAACAGTAGACAATAAGTTTATCCATTTGCTCTTTGGTACCATACAAAGGTACCGTCACTATTCGATGTTATCGACCTCAGCGTAAGGAATCGTACCACAGGTACCGCAAGGTGATCTGATTACAGTGCAACAGTCCCGATGCTGATTTTTTTAATAGATCCATAAGACATTCTATTTCCTTTTCTGACCATAACAGCCATTCTGTGGCATCTCAAAAGGATGTACTGTGGCAAGTTAAACCAAGCGTGCTATTTGGCGTATAGCTTAGCGTATAACTCGGAAGCCGATAGCTTCCACAGCTGATCCAGGATGTACAGTTTGGTAGTTTGGTAGAAGCGAACCCTAGACGACTAGCCTCAACATCACCCGATACCAGGGATACAATTTGCCAAATGTATCCGACGGCTTAAATAAATATAAGTTAATCATGGGGTCCCCCAAGGATCAGTTCTAGGACCTCTGCTTTTCTCGATATACATGCTTCCATTAGGGAACATTATTAGAAGACATGGGATTAGTTTCCACTGCTATGCTGACGACACACAGTTATATATCTCATCAAAACCAGATGAAATAGCTAAAGTGTCCAAGTTAACTCAATGCCTTAGAGAGATAAAAGACTATATGAGCTGCTCAAATGGCACTGGAGAAAAAAAAAGCACCATTAGTTTCTGTAGACCAGAAACTACTGGGATGGAACTAGTCATCCTTGACAAAATGGCACACGGATATAAAACAAAGAAAAAGTGGCACCACCTCTAAAGTGTAAGGTGAAATCTTAGTGTAGCAAGCTATGGTGGTTTGGAGCCCACACTGAGGTTTCAAACTTCCTTGCATCCAAACTTCTTAAACCCAACACTGGCAGTGGAGAGCAAATGATTATTCAATAAACCCAGAGAATAATTGAATAAAGACACCCAGGCTGGGTTCTGCAGGCGCAAGGTTTCAGGGCTTTTAACTTGAGTTGCTTTCTGGCTCCGGTCCATCGCTCAGAGACTTGAGAAATCAAATCGATTTTGCTCTGCTCTCTTCCTGTCATGGTTAAAGCTGAAATTAAAATGGTGTAACTGTATGGCTGGCTGTCACTTGATACTCTTAGGTAGCTCCTACAAGCCGTCCGTGTGTCCAACCAAACATCCATTTTTAATGATACCTTTTAATACCAGGCAAACAAGATACCATCGAAGTCCATCGTCTGTAATCTATATTTTGTAATAGTTTGCATTGTTTCACGTAAAACTTTGTGTACGTTTGTGTGTGTGTGTGTGGGCATGTTGTGAAGCCTCCAGAGAGACCAAAAGCCACAAAGTAAACCAGGTCAGCAAGACGAGGCTCGACAAGGCTTGGCGAGAAACACCGGGGGCAGAGAGGAAGATGCCACAATGCCAGAGCACCCACGGTGCAGCACATGTGCATCTTGGCCTTAGTAGTTCACCGCTACGGATGGTGGAACATTTTGCTGAGTCACAAAATAGTGACTCTGACTGCACCCGAGGACCAGTGGAGTGTGAACGGAGACGTGCAGCAAGATCTGTTTGTTTTTAAGCGTGACTTGCACCGAATTTGTTTTTAAAAGTCAAAAGCAATAAAAAGAAAACAGTCACTTTGCAATTTCACTTAATTACAGTCAAGGGCAAAAAAGAACAGAAAACCCCCACCACCATATCCACCATCACACACTAGCATTATTATCACCAACAACACCCCCCCCCCCCCCACCAGCAACACCACCATACCCATCACCACCATCATCAGCAACACCACCACCAACACCTCCGTACCCACCACCATCATCACCAACAACTAACCCCCTTCATCACCCCACCACCGTCATCATCACCACCACCACATCATTGATTATGTTCCCAGGACCGCACTACTGTCAGCCAATTAAACTCGCTATTGTAAACTATAATAAAATGTTTGGCGGATGCTTTAATTTAAATAATTTATTGTGTCTGGAGAAGCGATAGCTGTGTGTGTGTGTGTGTGTGTGTGTGTGTTTGTAATTATTGATTATTAGATCAAGGTCAGTGTTACTTTAAAAGATAGAACTCCTCGTCACTCGTGTAAATGGATGGGTCTCTGCTTGGCAGCGTCTCTCCGTCCTTGGCACAGGAAGCTAGCGTCGCTGTTGCCATGGAGATGGTGATGAAGCTGCACTGCAGTAT
>NC_083464.1:31200370-31202870 GCF_030014155.1 Tachysurus vachellii
AAATTAAGGAAGGAAGGAAAGGAAGAAAAGGGAAGGGAATGAAAAGGAAGGAAGGAAGGAAGGAAGGAAGTGGTAAGGAAGGAAGTACAGAAGGAAGGAAGAAAAGGGGAGGGCGTGAAGGAAGGAAGGAAGGATGACGGGTAGAAAGGAAATGAGAATGAAATAAGGAAGACAGAAGAAAAGGAAGAAAGGAAAGAGGGATAAAAGTAAAGACAGAGGAAAAAAGGAGGATAAATAAGGATTAAGGATGGACAATACAGAAGGAAGGTAAAAAGAACAACAGGGGAAAGAAATTAATGTAGCAGTAACTTTTCATGTCAGCAAGAGAGGCAGCGTCGTGTTAGCATCATCTCACCGTCACCAGATCAACAGCCATCACTAATGAAGCAGGACTGGAACTGAATCATGCTAGCGTTAGCATTCAGCTAGCATGCTAGCATTCAGTAACACACTGTATGTGATCATATTCCCATCATTTCTATTTACTTCACTGCACTTTTATTTACGGTTTTTAATGCACTGTTACACAACAGATGTTTGTTTGGGAACAAACAGCGTCGCTTTCTTCTCGTTCGCGTCTCAAACCGTCGAGTAACATGAACATCTGTAACTGCAGAACAAAAATGCTACTTAATCTGCATTGCAGAAAATGTCACCTTGACTCAGATAACAATGTAAGGAGGCGTTTGTATTACAGAAAGTCTGCAGGAACATAAACATCTGTAGGTCATCCTTGTTTGTTTTGGGTTTTTTTGTAGAATCATCAGCAGACACGGGGGGGGGGTCACGGTGGCTTAGTGGTTATCACGTTCGCCTCACACCTCCAGGGTTGGGGGTTCGAGTCCCACCTCCACCTTGTGTGTGTGGAGTTTGCATGTTCTCCCCGTGCCTCGGGGGTTTCCTCTGGGTACTCCGGTTTCCTCCCCCGGTCCAAAGACATGCATGGTAGGTTGATTGGCATCTCTGGAAAATTGTCCGTAGTGTGTGATTGCGTGAGTGAATGAGTGTGTGTGTGTGTGCCCGTGACCCGAGGTAGTTCAGATAAGCGGTAGAAGATGAATGAGAGTTGATGTTCTATTGATCTACTTGCCTTTTTCAGGTCTGGGATCAACTCCACAGCTCTGTAGGCTGAAATATATAGAACTCTGTAAAAGTGACTTTTGTGTCCTGCTCTCTTTCTTCTTCTTCTTCATCTGTTTTTTTTTTTGATGACGCAGCACTTTTGCACTTCTGAGCTGTGACTCAGAGGAAATGTGGCTGTAAAAGTTTAAAAGGTTTCTTTTAGGGACTTTTTGCTAAATTCTTCCATCACAATTACAAGACATAGACTTAAGTAAATCGCAGGTAACTAAAGTAATCAGTATAACCGCCTCCGATGTGTGTGTGTATATGAGAGAGAGAGAGAGAGAGAGAGAGCGCGCGAGAGAGAGAGAGAGAGAGAGGGAGAGCGCAAGAGAGAGAGGGAGAGCGAGAGAGAGAGAGAGAGAGAGCGAGAGAGAGAGAGAGCTCATCGGGATTAGACAGACAGCAGGACGTGATGTCGCCTTTGAGATGCTGCTCAGCAGTATATGATCTCATCGCTACAGGAAGTATCAATCACATCAGAGATGAAAATACCTAGCAGCCTCCCAGCTCAGGTTTCTGACAGAGCCAACACACACACACACACACACACACACACACCTGTGTTGGATAAAGTCAAACCACATTTTTTTTCCTAAATCAGTGGTGGCAACCAACATGTGTGTTTTGCTCATGAGTGTGTGTGTGTGTGTGGTATAATATTTACAGTTTCACCCCTGATGCTGAAAATGGAGACTCCTTCCAAGCTCAATATCTATTTTTATTGAAATTGAACTAGTTTAGTTGGCGTCTTCCACTTGATTTACCTTTTTGTTTGTTTTCTTGATCAAATTACACACACACACTTTCTTAGTTGTGTGTAAAAATAACGAATGTTTTTAGAGCTTTAGAATAGAATAGAAGCTTCTTCAACAATTCAAGTTCAACATGAGCATCTCTCTCTCTCTCTCTCTCTCTCTCTCTCTCTCTCTCTCTCTCTCTCTCTCTCTCTCTCTCTCTCTCTCTCTCTCTCTCTCTCTCTCTCTCTCTCTCGGCAGTGACCTCACACGATGGCGTCATAAAGGACAGTGTTCTCTCCCACACAAGCTGCAGTGCTTGAAATGCGCAGTGATTGGCCAGGCCCCCTCCGACGCATGCTGCGCTCTGATAGGCTGAGTCCCAGAAGACAGTAAATAGATTGATTGGCTATGGCTTTGAAGGGAACAGGCATGCTGCGTTATGACCAGATATCTTTCTGAGCAGAACGGACAGGTTATGACGTTATAAGCCGTGATTGTGTGTGTGTGTGTGTGGCCTTGAGGCTAAAAACTGGCCCTTAAATAATCAGCAGGTTGAGCAGAATTAGAGCTGAACTGCAATCTGGATTAGAAACCAGGACTCTGAAATAAAACACACACACACACACACACACACACAC